>NW_019101457.1:0-8984 GCF_001856785.1 Myzus persicae | reverse complement strand
ATTTTATACTATTATTATTATTTACGTTCTGCCCATAACCTAGCTGCAAGATTTCCATTTCCATCAGCCAAACCTAGGCACAATTAATAAACAAATAAATAGTTTATTTCTTATAACATGTCGGTTACGACAACTTAAAATAGTTACACGGGTATGTTTTGTGATAAAGTAAAATACCTAGAGTTTTTAATAAAATAAATCACCAATAGGTGATATTAGTTAAATACATTAATTAAATTAACTAGTACTTACCCAACTTAAAAACCATGTCTGCATATTCAATGTGTGTGTACCTTGCGCAAAAATCAAAATTTAAATTAAAAACTTTAATTCTTAAAAATAAATATTAATATTTTAAATGTCGTCCAATTAAAAGTATTTGACTAAGCTCTAATCAGACCAACTAATGTTCATGATGTACTCCGTAAGGAGTACGGTCAATTCAATATTAACGATAAAAGTATAATATAAGGTTCACTAATAAATATTAATAATAGTATAAAATAAAATGTTTATCTTATCGAATTGAAATAATTATGTTAGGTACTATGATATCCAAAAACTGGAATTTCAGTATAAAACCACAAATAGGTAGTTTCTTTTATCTCTAACTATTATAACTTTATAAAGTTAAAAATTATTCAATAAAGGTATGACACAAATGTATGCTAGTAAATTTGATCGTTTAAAACTCTGTTAACCCTAATTTTGTTATTATTTCATATTGTTTATTAGTCGACAATGTATCGCACGACGTTTTTTTTAGTTGACGATTCGAGCACGAAAAACGCGCGACAAGCGCAAAAATGATGCGATATCTCGATTCGTATGAGAATTTTGCAAAAAATACGACTAGAGTGTTTATTTTTACATTCAATATAATATTCTAAATATAACTTTAAAAAACCCAGATTTTCCAGTTAGAAAAAAATTCCAAAAAACTCTTCATTGTGGCATCACGCAGTAAGTATGCGTATACTATTTACCTCACACACTTCAGAAACACTCTGTATACGTCGATGAAATAAGCCAATTGCTAGATAACTACGTAAGTTATTTGTAAGTTATTTATTTCTAAAATTTTTAAAAGTGTTTCAGGTAAAAAGCATTAAGTACCTATAGAAAATTCAAATTCAATTAACAATCTTATTTTTTTTTTTTATTAAATAAACACTTTTCTATTGTACATATATATAATATCCTGTACCTAATATTAATATAAATATTAAAATTAAATTAAAAACCATTTTAAATGAATTTGATACTATAATTTTTGCCTTTTAAGTGCATATTTAATTGTATTTTTTTGACATTTTTAATGCATTTTTTAAGGTTCTTTAGTGCATTAAATACACAGCCCTTTTTTAAATCGACGACGTCGTGGAAACCGCTTGCGCATTACTTCCATGGTGCCGCCATCGTTTATTATACATGAGATAAAACATAAAATATTACAAACAATATAACAATACATAGACATCAAACTGGTTATCGATGCATAATGTACAAGCATATACAAGGTATAGAAGGAATTCTGGGTTGCTTACTTGGCTTCCTCATTGCCACTTCTCGGATTGGCTATGCCCGCCACCCTAGACTCACGTTCGTGCCTCAATCTTCACGAGCCGGCTACGTCCGCCGCTCTCGCGTCATGTAGTGATCGTGCAGTGATTGTCGTCCCTCCCCTAGTGCCGTAGATGGGGGATGGAATAGGTAGTCGGTGGCGCCTCCGACGTTTGCACTAGTTGAGTGCTAAACACGTCTCTGCCTATCCCTTTCTTCTTCTTCCTTCCGAGACATGATAATGTACACCATGCCACAAAATTCGTTGCTCGCCCGAACGAACGCATTCCGTACTTTTTGCAGCTTCCTCGACGCTCACTGGGCCGCAGAGCAGATCAGACACGTCTCCTGGTGTCGGTGGACGGCCGTTCGGGAAGGGCATCATCCTCGCTCGTTTGGCGGCCCAATAAGGACAGCAAAAGATGGTGTGCCGTGCGTCGTCGTCGGGATGACCACAGTGCACACAGGCGCTGTCGTCGGCGCGATCGTACTTGTGTAGGTAAGTCTGGTAAGATCCGTGGCCGGTCAGCATCTCGGTGAGGTGAAAGGTGAGTGCCATTGGCGGCTTCTTCAGCCACCGGGTGATGCTGGGTAGAAGCCGGTGGGTCCAATCTTCCTTTGGTGCTCCTGTCCCAATTAGATTGCCAGCAGTTGATAGAAATGGCTCTCTCTTCGGCCTTGATGACGGAGGTCGGCTGGGCGTCTTCGTTTCGGTCATGTACCCTCACGCGCTCGTGAGCGAGGATGTCCTCGGGAACCAAACCGGACAGAACGGAGGAAGCGTCGGCGGATACTGTGCGATATGCCCTGATGATGCGGGGAGCTGTGGCCCTTTGCACCCTGGCCATCGCCGCGCGATTTTTTACCGTCTTGACGCCTACGGTCGCCCAGGTCAGCGATGCGTACAGGAGCTTGCTATTGGTCACCGAGCCCAGCAGGGTCCGTTTTGCCTGGGCCGGTCCGGCGACGTTCGGCATCAGACGTCTTATGGCCTTAGCTGACTCGGTAGCCTTCCTGGATACTGTGGCGATGTGAGTCGTGAAGGACAGGCGAGTGTCGAGCTCCACTCCCGTTTGTGTGTGACTCTCCGACGAGAAAGGTTCTGTCTTCGAGATACGACCTGATCATGCCATTGAGAAGTGGAGGAACCAGCCTTTCTCGGAGTGCGACGTCGATGCGTTAGGCCATGGAGCTGTGTTGAAGGTGTTGCGCACGTCTAGGGAGACCACTACGCAAAGGTCGCGGTGCTGTGCCGCACCCAGTGCGGCTCCGTGGGCGGCGCGCGTGACCCGTTCCATTGCGTCTTCTTTGAATCACCCGTGTCAGAATCCATACTGATTCTCAGACCTCTGCCCGGTCAGGTCGGAGTGCTTGTTTAGCCTATTCAGCAGTAGAAGTTCGAGGAGTTTGGTAGTGGAGTTCAGCATGCACAGTGGCCTGTAGCTGGAAAGCTCTTGGGTGGGCTTTCCTGGTACCTTACGCAGCAGAACGAGTCTGGCGGTCTTCCATCGCGCAGGAAATTCGGTCCGTGAAAGATAGCAGTTGAACGTGTTCAGCAGCACGTGGGGCGCTGTTCTGGAACCGCGCAGTAGAACCTCGTTTGGCATCCCGTCTGGTCCTGTGGCTTTTCCAGCCGGGAGTCGGAGGCAAGCTTCGCGCATCTCGTCCAGCGTGAACGGGTCGGCTGGCTGGTGGCCTGGCTCGTCGGTTAATCGAGGCTCCTGAGACAATCGGTTGCCGGTGGGTCCGGGAAGAGGTGATTGGCGATTTGATCCTCTCTGCCTCAAGCTTCGACGCCAGGACGCTGTAGGACCTGTGACCTTGTACGGAAGGCCTCATGGGTCGTCGTCCACAGATTTGCATAGCTCGGCCCAGCTCTTGCGCTGCGCGTCGCGGATGGCGTTACTCAGCTCTTTTCGGTTTGTGGTGTAAGCAGCGCAGTGAGCGTCAATAGAGTCTGGATAACCTTGCCTCCGAGTGGACCTTTGGAGTGTTCTCCGTAGATCGGAAGTCGATTCGCGGAGTGCGGCCAAGTCCTTTGACCACCAGTGGGCATGTTCCCTGCTTGCTCTCGGAGGGACCCTTGGAGGCATGCAGGAGTCGCAGGCCGACTCTAAGTGTTCGATCAATTGATCGGCTACCTGTGATGCGGTGGTCGAGTCGTTGATGTTGGGTTGAGCCGTGATCGCTAGATGAGTGGCCAGAGCAACAGGGTCCAGCTGGCGGAACAACCAACTTCTCGAGGGATAACCGCCATTTACCGTCCCTGTATCCAGGCGAAGCCGCGCCTAGAGCCGTTCTGTTGAAGTCAGAGCGATGGCACAGGTGCTGTCGGTGCTGCCGACCCACCTGTCGTCGTTTGCAGGGATCCAGTTCGGTTCGGACACGATCAGCACGTGAGCTCCCCTTTCGGCAGTAGTCTGCTGCAAAAGGCTTTCAGCTGTGACACTCCGTTGTACATTTATTTGTATGATGTACATTGTAATGATATGCTCACACATCATTGTAACAATTATTTAAGATATATCAAATAAATAAATAACGGCCAGACTGTCACACGTAGAAATCGGAAATCTCTAGACCCCAATAAATCATTGTCACAGACAAAATTGTCTAATTATATTATAAGATCAGGGATTAAGAAATCGACACGTACCTATGTTTGCAACTGTAGAGTGTAGGACGTGTGGCTTTCTTACATGCCGCCGGAGAAAAGGTATGGTAAAAAATGTCCTTGTCACAGAAGAGAAATCTGATGTACAAAACAACCTTTTGATGAAGCCGCCTATCACTCTCTGGCCGGCACAACCGGATCGTCCCTTCGGCAGTGCATGAGCACCTCTCTACTATCACACAATCTCTCACGAGTGCAGGCGCACCGCGAAAACAGATTGACAACACCTCTGCATACCGAATTCTACAAGCGACAACTGGACTCCTTTTTTTTACGAGCATAATCAGTGTGTTACTTTATTTTTTCGAGTATATTAAATAATTAATTTTGTGTCACCTAAAGCTCCTACTGCCAACCCAGTGACAACTGCGAGTCAAGTAAGACATATTAAAATATAAAATACAGTATTGTTGCCTGCCTTATATTAAATTATATGTGCATGCATGCATTTTGCTTTCAGTTTTCTATTTCTTTGTCTGACCTTAGTTGCTGGGTGAAATTCTGCGTTTTGTGTGTGTGTGGCTGTTCTTGGTTCCTGAGCAGCAGGAAGCGTGTCGGGCTTCGTGTTGGTGAGTTTACTGGACTCTGTTATGGTGGAGTCGACTTTTTTGTCCTTATGTTGCTAGGCGGATGCGGTGGTTCGCTCCCTGGAGAGGAGACCCAGGGCCTTGCATACTTGTTTGAGGGCCCTCACGACTTTAGACAGGCACGGCCCGATATGCAGGTTAGATATCTTCAGCGAGACCTTGAACCAGATTGTATGCGTATTCGGTAGCCTTGGTTGCAGCGGAGAGTACCTACGGCGTCGGTTTCGGCCGTGATCGGTACTTTCGGAGTGGTCTGTGCTTTCTTTTTTCCGTGTGCTCCTGGGGTAGGTGAGCTGGTTAGCTTCCTCTTTTGCTGCGGATTTTTGGTAGGGTCTTCGCCCCATTTCCCAGTCGTTTGGAACGCTTGACGGAATGGCTGACGCTGTCCTAGCCTCAACTCGCTAGGAACGCTGTTCACTGATTTATGGAGGTGGACGCGGTTTAATTTTCCGCTACGGACGCGATCGTGGTGGCGGCTGACGCAGGTGTGAATCCGGACGGCCGTGTAAAGCCGGGTATGAAATGGATTTTCTATTACCTGCGTCGGATTTGCTGAGTTTTAGGCTTACGCAGCCGCGTGATGCATCGAGAGTTGCACCAGGTTGTGGCCGAGTGGCTGTTGTGGTCGTCGAATGTGTTTGGGTGGCTGATTCCCAGCTAGTTGCACTCGCGTGGGGGGCTACAGAAATTTGCGCTTCAGCGTTAGAGTT
The DNA here is from genome assembly GCF_001856785.1 of Myzus persicae. Classification (NCBI taxonomy): domain Eukaryota; kingdom Metazoa; phylum Arthropoda; class Insecta; order Hemiptera; family Aphididae; genus Myzus; species Myzus persicae. The sequence goes on along the minus strand of NW_019101457.1, from coordinate 3,450 downwards.
GGGACTCGGTAGCGCGCTGAGTTTTGGCCCTACTATCGCACGCGAGACTCTACCTCTTAGTGAGAGCCTTTAGAAAGAAGGGACCGCGAGCGCGGGGATCGGAGGTGGCTTTCGTGCCGAACGAATAAATATAAATATAATATAAATATATTAAAGGCTCATACACACTACGCTGACGTGACGCATTAACACGCAATAACACGTTACACGTGGGAACACGTCAGCTGTCATTAATGTACACACTAATCAGTATCACACGCGTCAGAGCTGTACGTAAATACAAACACCTTGCCACTTTACTAAAGAGACTAGTTAGTTATTCAGTTGATTGTGACGATTGAGTTCGTACGCACTGAAAACATCGCTGAAACCATAATAATCTAATTATGGACTGGGATGAACTCGACGAAGAAGAAGAATGTGTAAGCTTAGCGACCATGATATGAGTAAAGAATAGCGGAAATAGAAAAACGTGGGTACATCCTATCAATCTAAACCGAAAGTTATACGGTGAATTTCATCATATCATGCCACAGTTGCTTGAAGATGAACAGAGATTTCAAATGTATTTTCGTATGCACAAAAATGAATTCTACTATCTATTGGAAATGATTGGCCCTGAGATCGAAAAACGCACTACACAGCTGAGAGAGAGCATTTCACCTGAACAGAGACTCGCATCGTGCTTAAGGTAAGGTTTTTTTTATATTTAAATTAAAATTATCATTAGTCGGATGGACCAATCCCTACAATTGTGTGTAGTACGGTACACTTTGTATAGTACGAAAAGTGAAGTGTGTAGTACGAAATTTAAAAATGTGTTTTTCAAATTCAACGTTTATTGTAATATGTATAATTTTATACCTTAAGGTGGCTGGAGCGTGACATATTTTAAGGAGTAATATTTAGGCATTCCATATAGCATTTGTATTTGATCCGTGTTAGTGTGTGAGAAGTAAATTGATGTTAGTATGTGTAATTCGTAAAATTCGTTATCGCGTTCTTGTGCCACCGGGCACAGACAGCTCACCGTCCGCATATCGACGACATTACGTGTTCCCGGAACTGCGGCCCGCGATAATAATTATACCTACTTTTTTATACTACCATAATTTTTTTCCTCTAATTTTCATCTATTTTTAGATAGTTTTTACAACTGATAAAATATAATAATACAATAATACAATAATAGTATACCAGTAACTTACTGGAATACTAAATATTTATTGTAATAAATAACATAAAAATTATTATAGTTATTATTATTTATTATATATATTTATTATTTAATTATTAATATATTTTACCTATCTATTGTAAATTATCATAACTTATTATACTTATATTTTTGTAAGACTATAAACTAAATAGGTATTTTTATTTAATCAATAGTAGACATTTTTAAATAAATTTACATCTATAACTAGAACTAAAATATTTTATTTTAATTCATCTTTTATCAACTGTTTTAAGAGAAAGTCCATGTAAAATGTGGTGAGCTGAGTCGCCATTTTATCATTCCAAAAAGTATCATCTCTTTTAATTTTTTCGAATAAAAATCCTATAAAATAATAAATTATGTAGTATTATGTAATTTATGTAAATAAATTAATAAATATCTTAAATACCTTTNTATTTGATCCGTGTTAGTGTGTGAGAAGTAAATTGATGTTAGTATGTGTAATTCGTAAAATTCGTTATCGCGTTCTTGTGCCACCGGGCACAGACAGCTCACCGTCCGCATATCGACGACATTACGTGTTCCCGGAACTGCGGCCCGCGATAATAATTATACCTACTTTTTTATACTTCCATAATTTTTTTCCTCTAATTTTCATCTATTTTTAGATAGTTTTTACAACTGATAAAATAAAATAATACAATAATACAATAATAGTATACCAGTAACTTACTGGAATACTAAATATTTATTGTAATAAATAACATAAAAATTATTATAGTTATTATTATTTATTATATATATTTATTATTTAATTATTAATATATTTTACCTATCTATTGTAAATTATCATAACTTATTATACTTATATTTTTGTAAGACTATAAACTAAATAGGTATTTTTATTTAATCAATAGTAGACATTTTTAAATAAATTTACATCTATAACTAGAACTAAAATATTTTATTTTAATTCATCTTTTATCAACTGTTTTAAGAGAAAGTCCATGTAAAATGTGGTGAGCTGAGTCGCCATTTTATCATTCCAAAAAGTATCATCTCTTTTAATTTTTTCGAATAAAAATCCTATAAAATAATAAATTATGTAGTATTATGTAATTTATGTAAATAAATTAATAAATATCTTAAATACCTTTCGGTGTCCAAATACAAAAATAACAATACATTCTTCGAGAAATGTGAAGTTGACCCTGCACTTGATAATAGTAATTATCTGTTCTTTTCAAATGTAATTTTTCATCTATTATCTTACAACTTTTAATTTTTTTACTACTAATTCCTTCTTCTGGTGTCATATCTTTGGCACTTGCTGGTCATTTTATTTCAACAAGTGAATCTGATCCAATCAAACCATCTGGCGATGCAGCTAAAAATGGCTGATTTAAATCTACCACCAAACTTGATGGTACAATTTTTTGATTGATTTTATTTTCAAATTGTTCGATGGCAATCATTTCATGCTCTATTCCGTACCGAGTTGCAGCATTTCCTTTAAATGTCCCAAATAATATTTCATTTACAATATTATCGCGTGAAGTAGATTCGCGTAATTTGCATAATTTGCCAAACAATGATGCTGTTAATCTGAAGAGTCAAAAACAAATAAATAAATGAAAAATAACTGTAGGACGATTCATATACATATATGTTATTTATATACTGAATTATATTATAAGTACGACGTAATACTAACCTTTTTTTACGTTCTAAATGCCACTCCTCACATTGATGTTTTCTTTTCGTCCTATCTTCTAAAGACAAAATTTCATTCTCCGTTAGTTTTAATTTATTTAAAAACGCCGTTTCCAATTTAGAGTACTCTGTGTCAGTTTGGCTGGGAACACACTAGCGTTATTTTACCGCGCGACATTTTACTGCATGTAACGCGCGGTAAAAACATCGACCAACACACGAGCGTTATTTTACCGCACAATATTTCTCAACTTGGCGTTTTGAACAAAAATTCTTCAGTGTGTGATAACATGTCAAACATGGCAGACGTAGTAGACAAAAACATTATTTTGTATTTAGGTTACCATTTATTAATAAAAAAGAAAAAAAGATCAACAGGAAAATGTGGGTTCATCCTTTGGTCAGTTCTCGTCCATCCGAAGGTGCGTTTACTTTACTTTTTGAAGGACTCAGAAGTGATCCTGAAAAGTTTTTTAATTTTTTTCGTATGAGCGTTTCTGCATTTGATGAGCTGCTATCCACATACTTGGGAGAAAAACTTTTGAAAATGGATACAC
>NW_019101456.1:0-8787 GCF_001856785.1 Myzus persicae | reverse complement strand
TATTTGTTGGTCAACGGTAAAAAAGTCCGAGAAAAAAATAATTTAAAAATAATATTATTTATTAATTATTAGGTACAACACATAATTATTAATTATTTATTATTATTTTTTTTTATTAATATTATTTTATTATTTATCATTATTATACTAGGAACATATAAGTCAATTGTCACATGTAATTTACCATTATCGTTACTACTCCCTACTTTTTTCGTAAACAATGTGATATATTTTGTAATATCACATCGACTGCTTCGTTATCTGCAGATCTTTGACATAATATTTGAAGATGGTGTTTCTTTGTTCTTTCCTTTTAGATGTTAGCCCAATATCATTTAATTTAATTTTTGCGATATCGACACTCATTTCCTGTCGCATTTTGTCAATTAGCTACCATATCGTAGGATGGTTATGCCCAGTGCTCGAATTGGGAAAAAAATTGAGGACGGACGCTGATTTTAGTTCAAAAAATACCATTCCATAGCTGATAAATATTTGTAAAGTGTAAAGTAACCCGTTGTGGACTTCATCTCCCACGCCCCCTGCACATATAATAAGGCACTATAAAGGTAGATTATATAATATTTATTTGCTTATTACAATAAAATCATTTTATAAAGAAATAATAATATTAATTACAGAAATAAATATTATTCTTTAATTAAATTCCACAATGATTTGTATGAATCATTTTCTTCAGTCCTTTTCATCCTTTTAGGACAATTTTCTTCCTCTGCTGTTCGTTTGCCCTTCTTAACCCACGATTCCATCCATTTTGTTGTGTTAATCTTATCAATTGGTGGACCAACACAATTTATAAATACTAACGATGAAATGTGTACTGAACCCAAAGAATTTCTTTTAGGGGATACAATTTCGTTCATTGAGCTGAATGAACGCTCACATTCTGAAGATGAAATCGCTATACACTTAATTGCAGTAGTTAGTAGTTTAAGATCTTCAACATTGTCTTCTTTTGTGTCTTTAAATTGACGGAAGCCTCTTACTGAAGTAATCTCATCAACTTTAAATTTTTTAGACAATCGGCGTATACAATCATCACCATATTGTATGTTGAAGTTGTCAGGCCAATTTTTAGGAGCAAAAATATCTAAATCCGACAATAATTGGTCATACTCTTCTTGAAATTTAGAAGGAACATTATTAGAAGAATTTGACGATTGCGTAGTGAATAATCTTGATTTTAGATTGTTTGAAAGACTTCTAAAAAATTGAGACGAATTAATTCTTTGAACACTTTTATGAGATGTAAGTTTCACTCCTTTAAAACTCATTTCCTGAGACGCTAAATTTACTTCTTTAAGTTTTGGTGCCTATGTTTCAACCATAATATCAATAACACGAATTGTTCTTTCTATTATAGTATGCGCTGAAGCCAAACTCAAATCTCGGTTTTGTAGTTGCAATGATAAATCAGACAACTCGTGTAAAGCATCAAGTAATATTCCTAGATTCAGTATAAACTCATTGGACGTTAACATTTTATTTAAACCTGAATACTTTGATCTTTCTTTTGTGTCTCTTGTATTATCCAAAGAAGCTTCTAGGAAATGTTTATGTAGGACAGCAAAATTATTCCATACAGCGCGAACTGTTCTATAACTGGATGATACCCAACGAATGGTAAATATTTTTCCTATCTTTAAAATCCTCTGTTCTAATGATTCCGCACATTCATTAAGTTCTCTCATATTCTTCGGAGACTGGTGATACAGAGAATATAATTTTTCAAAAAAACATTGGAAATGATTGACACCATGTACTTATTTAAGTGTGTCGCTTACAGCAAGTTCTAATCGATGATTGCAACAATGCCATACAATAAGGTCAGGAAAATGTTTTAGAAGTAAAGCACCAACTCCAGCTTTCCTACCCAACATAGTAGATGCTCCATCGCTAACAAAGCCCACCAAATTCTTTTTCAGAAACTCCAAATCAATATTGTATTTAGATAAGTTGCAAAGTATAGCGTTTTTAATCGATTCAGCCGTTGTACAATTCAGTTCGACTATATCAAAAAAAAAAGTACTGACTTCAAGAGGATCTCCAATAGCACACCTTAAACATATTACCAACATTGTTTTTTTGCTTAATGTTGTTGATTCGTCGACTATAATACATAATTTCCTATTATTTTCAATGATATCTTTACACATTTTAATCCTCATTTCATTTGCAATATGATCAATTATAGAGGCACAGGATTTATCAGTTTGCAAAACTCTACCCATTGAAATACCATTTACAACTTGTAGGTCAACCAATTTTGGCATGTCGACATGTGGACACTGATTTTTAGCAATAAAGTAAGCAGTGCGAAATATTTTTTCTGTAGTTTCAAATTGCAATTTTGTAGTTTTTAAAACTTGCAATTCAAAAGTTTCTTGCTTACTACGTGCAATTATGCTTTCGGCAGTAATGTGGGGCTGACTACTTTTATGTTTCGAAATTTTCTTCCTTAAACTAGTTTGTTGTTTGGCAATGGTATCCCCAGATGGAGCAATATTACATTGAGTTCATTCCGATGATAAACGAACATGAGACTCTGGTTTCTTTTCAATATTTAAATTCACTTTTACACATAATTTACAACCCAATTTTTTATTTTTAAAATATATCCAAGGATATTCTTCACAAAAATATTTTATTTGTTTTATATCCCAGCATTCAGGAGATTCACTGTCACTAATACAGTTAGTTGGCTGATGAATAATACCAGTAGTAGTAGTAGTAGTAGTATTAGTTTTGAGGAAATTATCTTGTATATCTATATTTGTAAAGAAAAAATTTTAAAAAAAAATTATTCTATGTGTAACCTATTTTATTCCTCCATTTTGCTCGACAATATGTTTAATAAAAATCATATTATTAAGTTCTATTTAATTAAAAGCAAAGAAACATTGAATAACCAAGAATCTATTTACAATGATTTTATATTAGAAAAATTGAATTTGCACTTGTTTTAGGATCATTCGGATTTAAGTTAGATTCATATTTGCCATAATTTATGTTTAAAAGTAATTTTATTTTAAATAGCTAATTTTAAATGCAATATACAAAAATATTATATTTCTTTAAGGGAATTAAATACTTACATTAAATTAACTAAAATCAATAAAACATTTTATTTCATTATTAAATTAATAAAAAACTTGATCATTATAGATATATTCAACAAGTAACTTGTTAACAAAACACACATTTAATAGGTACTTAAATAAGGTATTAAACACAAACATTCACCTTTACATATATATACACTACTATATTAGGTTTTATATTTATGTAAAGATTAAGTAAAAAGAAAAACATTATAATCTAGACACAGTTATCAGCTATGCAACATCATTGTCAAAAATACAAGTTAAATGTACAATAATTACCAATTAACAAATATAAATTTAGAAACATAATCTACACATATAGTTAATAATAAAAAAGTGTAACAACAACAATAACAAAACAACCCTATTTGTATAAGTTAAACTCAAAATATTTAACTATCACATTAAACACATAATATTAGAACATATTAGTCATTAGGCGCACATCTAATATTAAAATGAAATATAAAATAAATGTTATTATATTAATAACTTATAACTATAAAGTACATACCAATCTAATTTTATTATATTTAAAAAAATTAAATACCTAAATTTAAACTAATTTCTTCCAAATCAGCTGAGGCCTTTTCTTTTCCTAGAAAAAAAATTAATATACATTTACTTATTTTTTTGATATGTAACATTATAAATTACAACAGAATAAAAACATGATCATATTTATGATAATTTATAAATAATGACAAAAAATGGTCTTTTAACATGGAAATAATTTATAAGACAGAATACTTTAATTTGTAAATACTTAGGTACTATTATATACTATAATAGTATTCCCTTCTTGAGATGCAGCCAAAGGAAGAGACTGATCGTCTCGGCAATTCAAATCATCTAATATTTAAAAAAAAATTGTTTATAAGGTGAGACATTTATAAACAATAGACAATAGTTTATTGAAATTTATTTAGTCAGTGGGTTATTTACTTACCTGTAGTTGTACTCCCAACAATCATACTATCACTAATGTTTTGTTTTTTTTTAAAGAAATCATACAATGTTTTTCTTTTTTCACTCATTGTGTTAATTTTTAACGACTCGAAAATTAAACAAAAGGTTAAATAAAATTAATAAATATTGTAAATAAATTACAACCGAAATCACTTCAAAAGTTCAAAATGATCACACTTGCGATGAAAATGAAGATAATCTGATAATAGATAAGGTAGACATGATATCTTTAATCGTGGTACGTGGTAGTGAACAAAACCACCACGGTGGTAATAATCATTCGGTATGCTATGAAAAACAATAACCACCGAAGCTGATATCAGCTCGATAGCAATCGTTATAATCACGGTTTAAGATATATAAGTATATCGTAAACCGTGGTTATAATATTATATCCATGGCTAAATATATAGCAGCTATTTACCATACAAAATATAATTTAATTATTTAGCCATGATTATTATCTTAGTCCGCGATTGTCGTCAACAATAACCGTTTTCTGGGAAAAAATAAAAAAATAAAAATAATCATTACATTGTAGTTTGCTATAGAAGGTAGAAATAAACGAAAACAAAATCCATATACATCATTCAAAAGTAAACATCCACAGGGGGGCTCGTTTTTAGCGTTTCTCGCTTAATTAAATGAAGGGGGACGCTGAAATCTATGAAAAAATGAAAGCGGACTCTATCCGCCCGCGTCCCCCCCAATTCGAGCACTGGTTATGCCCCACTACATGTTTGAATCTATTATTCCAGCTCTCACATATGTTGTTTGTACGATGTTCCCCATTTAATGTCGATTCATGCACATTCCATATCTCTGGTGGACACATCGCTTTAATTCTACGTAGTTTTATACATTCTCCCGAACCAACTTTTTTGTACGTACCCGTGACGTATGTACAATCAAAATACTCCAGTAACTCATCAGCTTCTAGTGGAACAACAGTTTTTAAATAGTTCATACCTTCGTAAATTTTGTGTAATGGTAAAAAAGCTATTCCATCTAACATCCCGCAAAAATGACTAAAACTGTCATTATTTGTATACAACTTCTGTAACCCTAGATTTTGTATTTTTCGGTACGTATTTTGACACAGGTGATTAAAACATCCTCTTATTTCTAATTCAAATCCAATTATTTCACGAGCAGCCTGGATAGTCGCTTGCTCAAAGTCAATATGTAGTCAATATGTACCTAATTATTATAAAAGTATGTATTACACTATAAACACTGCTATGGCCTATGGCCTATGACACGCGGTTGACTACTAGTAATGCTATATATCGTAGGTATACTAGATAAGTAGTAATTTTACTTGTAAGTTGTATATGGAAATACCCTTAGACCCTAATCGAGATATCATTGTGTATAAAGTATAAACCTGTCTGTGTAGTAAGTAAATTTGAGTATACAGACTACAGAGCGATGTAAACATATTTTATTTGAAAAAAATTACTAAGCTGAATAGAACATTTTTGTTTAGTAATTTATGACTAAATTTACTAATTTTATTTTATATTAATAATTAATTTATATTTTTTTTTCCTCGGACTTTTTTTCCCTGGACTTTTTTTCCTAATATCATATTTGTTATTTCGTAATCCATATTTCTGTAAGCGCTGTACGAGATAATTGTCGAAACTAAAACTAAAAACTTGTGTTTGCGATTTCAAAACGATAGTACCAGTTTATTGATGGGTCATAAATACTGATGAAGTTTATCGAAGTAATATTGCCGATTACAGACCATTATCTGCGTCTAAAAACCAATTATCCATATACTTAATATCATTGTTTGCACGTATGTTGTGTAGGGTTGCCACCTTTGAAAGAAAGCAGCCCCAGAGACAGGCCGATAAGCAAAAAAAAAAAGGTCATCAGCTAGACGCTATTATACACACCAGTACGTAGTATAATCTATAATCTATAGCTTAGTTGAAGTGAAATGATAAGTAATGAAATGCAAACAAAAAAATATTTATATAATCAGTAATCACATATTTTATCATTCAAAATTACAAATCATATTATAAAAATATGATTAAAAATCACAAACAAGAAAAATTATTTAAGTTTAAAATCATATTTAACATTATTTGTTGCACATTTCAATAATTTTTACCGGAAACTAATAAAAAAAAGGCATAATAATAAAAACAAGTCTATTTAAGACTATAAATCGTATGTTATCTTATCTTTATCTCCGACCCGGAGAAAAATTATCTGAACCCGGAGCCCGTAGATTTATACGTAAACCCGGAGAGGTGGCAACCCTATAGTGTTGTGTGTAGCTGTGTTGGTATATAATAATATTATGTACAAAATATAATCTTGGCTATACGCCTATAGGTACCATATTATTGTGTAAAATATGTTATGCGCAAACGAGTTACAGGTTTTAGCAGGGAAATTTTAAAATGTGCGCAAACTAGTTGTAGCCATAATAATCAAGAACCATTTTTCCGTCTTGGTACTTTATTAATATATCATTTATATATTCACCAAGCGAGCAATCATCTGAGTTAATGGCTAAAATATATTAATAAATTTAGAACTATTGAATGTAATCTATTATTATAATTTCATTAAATACTTGATTTAATATTAATTAAATCTATTTATTACTAGGTAATCTACACTTGTACCTTGCAAAAATATTTGTGATGGGGACGATTCATCAGGTGAAATATTTAAAAATGATTGTTTATTATTGAAAAAATTTCAATCGTTGTCTGAAATAACCATTTCTAAATTTTGGATATCAATGGCTTTTTGAACTCTCTGACAATATTTCACTATTAGTTTTTGTTGACAACATTTCCTTAAACAATGTGTGTATTATTCATTAAATATTGAATGTTATGTATTAATGACTTAATGTACCTATTCGTATTTAAGTTTTAAATCATGGCAATGATATATTGATTATTGATATATAATTAATCATATCTAGCTAAGAATTAAAAACTAAATTATTATAAAGAGTGGTCAAATCTAAATAGCTGATATCTATAAATGATAAAAATTTATTTTACCTACTTTTTCTTTTTGAATTTCATCATTGAGAGTTTTTAATAATGCTAACAATTTTGATTGACTGCCCATCTTAGGAATCAGTGTTCTAACCATGTTTTCGGTTAAATTTAAAAAAGCAAATTTGTCAATTTCTTCTTCTAATATTTAATATTGCCTACATTTAGCCCCTTTTTTGCAGTTATCAAAATGTGATAACATTGATAACCGATAACATCATTTTCATTATAAATTATAATATTATAATTTTATTTTAGTTTATTAATTATAATTAAAATAGTTAAATACATTAATAGTTAATAAATTATTAAAAAACACAATATCGTAATTTAAAATTTAAAAATACACAATTCATTGAGAATACAGTATAAATGTACAATCTATTTACGTGGAACATTATTTTAAATTTTCAATCTTTAGCTATAAAAGTTAAATTATTTAATAAAATTTTATATTTGATAAATATTTTCACTCTGTATAAAACGTTATTATTGTGTGAAAAATACGTTTATACAACGATAAAATCTACTATTCGCATATCATATCTAATATACGTTAGTTTTGGGTGGACAACCGTAAATAAAATGATTAAGTTTATTATTATATACCAGCTATATCTTTCAATCGTACAGTATATAATAAACTAGATAAAAAAACCCGATACTTTTTGGTTTTTACCTATGTTATAGATAGTAGAACGTGATATAATAAAATTATCTTATTACTATTAATTTTATTACATTATGACATTGTGTGTAAGTGTATAACGCCATTCGGTGACATCTGATGACTGTTATAGTAAAGTACTATAGTGCAGTAGATGTTGCAGTTGTAGTAAGAGTACGTCAAGACGGTTAAAATTACACAGTTATAAAATTAAGATTAGTTTATAAAGACAGTTAAAATTAAAGTTAAAAGTTTACACAGTTATAATTATTATTAATTAAGTCATCTAACATTGTGTGATATACATATTTCAAAATATTAAGCTACAACGATAATAATTTATATAATTTATATTATTATATTTATGTGTTATTATGTGTTATTTTTTAAATATGACTACGATTCAATGACATATTTTTTTTATAAAAATATAACTTTTTTTCTCTGAGACTTTTTTTCCCCCGAGACTTTTTTTCCGTTCCCCTATATTAATACATCAAATTAATGTTATCATATTGAAAATTTGTTTAAATATTATTTGTATACCACCATATTATATGATCATAAAAGCATTATGATAATATTACTTATAAAAAAGGAAATTATTTTTTTTGATAGTAATATGTTCACAAAATAAAATACATTTCTAATTGGTAAAACTTTTTATTTAAAGAATAGTTATACCTTTATAAGTGTGTTACAAATTAAAAATCTTCATTCATCTGTAAATTCAATTGTTTTTTTTTTGTTTTTATGCGGAATGTTGCCCACGATTTAAGATAGTATGGTTGCCCATCGACTTGTGATAAGAAAGCCAGTACAGTGAATCTCACTTTTTTTAATATAGCAGCGCTCCAAGTGAGCAAAATAGTGTCGTTAACTCGTAATTTGCGCGACTGTTTAAATCATACGGAACACAATCACAATTCACAAATAATAAAGTTAACAAAAATTTTTAATAATAATAATATATTAGTGTACCTATAAT
>NW_019101455.1:0-9121 GCF_001856785.1 Myzus persicae | reverse complement strand
TTGTGCCCGGCCGGTCGACAGGATGTCGCACACTAATGGTATTAAAATGGCTATTAGTAACCGCTTTATATTTAATTCTAATAGCTTGCACCTGCATACTTAGAACTCTATGGTAGACTTTTCAATCAATCACATCCCGGCAAAATCCATTAATATTGAAAAATGTTCCCACCTATAATAGAGACTCCTGACCTAAGGAGTCGGTAGCCGTTTAGTCCGTCTGCTGCCTTAAACTTAAGTTTAATTTTTAAAAGACCCACCGATTTTATTTATAAGCCGTAGATTAGATTAGATTTTTTGAAGATCCGACGCTATATTTTATTTTTAAAGATTTGTACACCATAACGGTTAATGGAAAACGTGTTTCCACCGCGAATACCACCTCAGCTGCTAGGGCGAATAAGGTACGCATGGATATGGTGAAGACCTCTGAGTCTTACTAAGAATTTCTCCACTCTCTCGAGCCCGAGCTGAAAAAATTATTGAATACACGCGTTCAGCAAGGGCCGATAAAATTTAATCTGAAGCTCGAGGCGACCTACAACCGACCTAACGTCGCAAACTCATCGTAGAATAGGGCTTTCAAGACCTCAGCAACAGAAATTTTAATTGAAAGTAATATTACAGAGGTTATTGAGAGGGCATATATTAAGTTAATGACAGAGGCNATTTTGAAGGTTTATCATTCCCGACTCCAATATCTGACGTGAAGAAATTTGAAAATAATAACCCGAACGTCACTGTGAATGTCTATGGATTAGACAAAAAGTTCCAGCCACCGAGTAAATATCCGACGTACGAGGTGTACCCGCTACGTGTCGTTGATGAGGAGAAAGCCAACCACTTTGATCTGCTGTTGGTAGCAGACGAAAGCGGGTCACATTATGTTTACATCTCCAATTTGTCCCGCCTGATACGTGCTCAGAAAACTAAACACACTGAGAGTCGTATTTTGTAAAAGGTGCTTTACCAGCTTCGAAAATCAAATATATAAACGCAAGCTGAGTGGGCAGGAAGCGTTGAAGCAGCATAAGTTGATTTGCGGGGCGCATAAACCAATACTACCTAAAATGCCTAAGGGGGTGAGTGTCTGAAATTCGAAGCGTGGAAAAACACACAGAGACACCCATTTGCCATCTACGCTGATTTTGAGACCCTGCTAGTTAAGACGGACGAGGTGAAGGGGAAAAACACGAAGATTGTTCACAAACATGAGGCTATGAGCTATGGTCTCATTGTGAAGGCGAGTGAAGATGTACCGACGGAGCTATTGAGTGACCACAACACCAACAGCACCAATTATCTACCGAGGAAGTGAGAGTCGGCCTGATGTGGCGAGACATTTCGTTGATACCGTGACGGATATATCGTTAAAGATTGAAAAATCTTAGACCAATATATCCATAAACATGTCCGCGGATGACGTCCAGGCCCACGAAGCAGCAACGCATTGCAATTTATGTAAAATCGAGTTCAGCCCACCCTCGGAGATACTATATCGTAAGACAACCGACCATTTTAATCTCACAGGAAAATACCGTCAAGCTCTCTGCAATGTATGCAACCAAAAACTACGAACACCCTTTTTTGTACCGTGCTACTTCTATAACTTGTCCAACTATGACGCGCACCTGATAGTGACAGAACTTGGTCACGACACTGAAGCTATTACCGTGATACCGAATAGCGAGGAAAAATTTATATCGTTTTCCAAAAACGTGTCAAGCAAATTTTCGATTCGATTCATTGATACTTTCCACTTCATAGCAACGAGTCTATCTTCACTCGCTAAAAATCTGATAACACCAGGTTTTGAAAACTTTCGTGAAACAGTGTTTACTGGAGACGATATGCCGCTCGTGACACGGAAAGGGGTGTACCCGTATGAGTATACGGATAGTTGGAGCAGGTTGGACGAGACTAGTTTACCGAGGAAGAGAGACTTTTACAACAGATTGACCGAGTCGGGGATAAAGGAGGAAGAGTTCGATCACGCCAAGGAGGTATGCTATATGCTGTGCGCGTATTTAGATCTATATTTTAAAATTATTATGTTTACAGATCTGGGACCACTTCAATTGCATGACGTTAGGCGAGTACAGCGATCTGTACTTGAAAATCGACGTGTTGCTGCTAGCGGACGTCTTTGAAAATTTTCGTGATGTGTGCATAAAGACGTACAATTTGGACGTGGAGTATTATTTTACTGCACCAGGATTAAGTTTTGACGCGATGTTGAAGTTTACCGGGAAAAAGTTGGAGCTGTTGAGTGATTACGATATGTTATTAATGTATGAGAATGGTTAGTATATCAATATAATTTTAAAAAATGCGTGTATAATAATAATCTTGTATATTTTTCATAGGTATTCGTGGTGGATTAGTGCAGACAAGCATGAGACATGCCAAAGCGAATAATATAAAGACCCCAGACTATGACGAAACTAAGGAGAAATCGTGGTTGATATACCAGGACTGTAAATATATTTATTTATTCATTTATTTATTTATTCATTTTTCAAACTCAAACTTTACAGGTAATAATCTCTATGGCTGGGATTTGAGTCAGTATATGCCATACAGTGACTTCAATTGGGTTGATTTCAACTTGAACAAATTAAGTGAGATGGAACGTTCGAGGAGAAAAAAAATTTTATTATACATTATAGGAACCTACAGCAAGCGATTAAAAAATGGATTAATAGTTGAAAAATTAAATATTTATATTTTATAAAATTTTAAAACAGATTTTTAACATTTTTTTTATAGGTACATAGAGTTATCCAGTTTAACCAGTCAGATTGGCTGGCTAAATATATTGAATTGAATACAGCTCAATCGCACGAATATCGTACATTTTCTGATCAACGGCGTACGCGTATTTACGATTCCTTGACCTAGTCGCCGACGTGTGAATAAACACGACTGTTTTCGAAATTCGATTTTGTCATTTGAAAATCAAAAGTTGATAGTGGTTTACCTAATAAATATAGGGGTGAAAAATAAGAAAAAATTATATAGTTCTAGAACAGCATGGATATAAAATTTTGAAAAAAAAATAAAATTTGAAAAAAGTAAATGGTTTTGAGAAATATTGAGTGTTTTACGTTAAATGAATCACCCTCTATATAAACCTGAAAAATATTACGTTAATAAATAATTAATTACCAAGAAGTATTTAATAAACAATGGAATATTGATTTCATCAATTTACCCTGATAACTCATCATTCATTTTTCTAACTAAAAAACAATGCAAACTCTTATATTCAGCTTGACGGCACGGCAAATGTTTAGGAGCAACTTGTGAATCCAAATTTGCCTTTAATCTTTCTAAAGGACTAGATGAAATCATTATAACGCTATCCATTAACCATTTAGTATTTATACTTTTACTCAACTACTAATTTTGTCGGAAAATTACGTAAACAGCCAGTTAAGAATGATAATACGGCATCAGGGATTATAAAACTACTAGTATTTACTATTTAAACAAGCCGTCCGCGCTATTATCTTTTCATCGTGTTACCGACATATTTTTATCAGTGCGGGATTAAAATATTATAATTATTATCATAATATTGTATCACAGATTATATCTATCTCCGATTAATTTTCCCCCATACTTTTGTTTACCAAGTTTGGCAGCACTGACTGGCGTGGGATTATGTTGGTAGGTGGGATATATTATGCCGTGTGGGATTGATCACCGAGCTGGGATGTTTCTTTTCCGTTCTGACCACGAACAAACGTCGTCGTCTACTCGTCTCTACGTCTCTTCGTGTCATGTGAGTATCACTTGTATAGCCCCGGACTTATGGGTATATTCTTGACGACTTGTTGTGTAAAACCACCTTAGGTGAACCTATAGGTCGTTATAGGGTGGCTCACACTTATAATATAAAATCATTGCAACTTTGAATTTTCATAACTTTTGAATGAACGAGCGAGTGACCACGCTGCCAATAAATGTGGATTTACATAACAAGTCGTCAAGAAGTTAATAAATAAATAAATATTCCACGTAGGTGGTAGGTAGGTACATAGGCAGAAAATCCCACTCAGAATCGTTTTTCTTATACAATGATATATCATTGAATTCAAATTCAATACCATCCATTATACAGTGACCCACTTGTAACCTACAGTACAGCAGAGCGACATCCACTAGCCCACCTTTTTTAATGATATATTTGGAATATTGTTTGATTTTTGAACTGTTATTTATATAGGAGCACAATCTGTTGAAATACATTTTTTGTTACATCGATACCAACTTCTCCATCAACTAAGAATGCATTTTAGAAAATGTGTGGCATTGGTGGTCCGGGAGTATACGGCTTACAGCCATAAAATCCCGGCTACCAATGTCACAAGTGACATGGTACTTGCATACATAGAGACACTCGATGGGTACAATGAATTAGCTCAGTGTATATTTATCGCACTGTGTGGCACAGAGTCCACTACAACTAAGAGCACGCTTACTGTAGTGGACTGGTTGCGAAACCCTAACCGGTTAACATCCGTAAGTTCATAATTTTTAAATAATTAATGGCCTCATAGTTGTAACTATTGTATTAAATAGTCATGTTTGTTCTAGATATTATTTGAAGGTTGCGGCAAAGTCAACAATAAAAACTTGGGTGGGGTGTTAGGGGTTTATCCCTCCTACGCCCCACAGGCCACGTGGATTGTACCACACACGAGGCAAAAGATCCAGCCCAGTGACCAAAGCCTGGCAGCAATTCGTGGTACCTTGGAGGAGTACGCTCACCCAAGGTACCCGAATTTCCACTTGCCACAAGTTGATAAGGTATTTTAGATTGCCTTGTTTATAACATAGAATCTACCTACATAATCTAATTAAATGTTTTTTAAATTATGTTTTATAGCCGGAGAAAAAAAAAGGAGAGTGCCCATTAATTTGGAAGTAAGAATTTTATAATTTTAAAAACGTTATGTGCTAATAGCTGTGTGTAACACATCCAAATATATATTTACTAAAGGAGTTGAAACAGCAACAGCCGGGGCTACTGCCAAATTCACGACAGAAATACCTAGTATCGATTTGGGGCTGTTTTAGTAACTTTCATCTGACAGAGGCACTCATTTCAGCTCCAATTGAGATAAGATCAATAAGATGCTATTATTCCGAAATCATCGAATTAAGACAAGCTCGATGTAAAGATTTACATAACAAATTAATTTATCAAACCCCGTTTGAAGGCATAATATCAGACATACGAGTTAATGAAACGTTCATCACTTCACACACAAGTGGGGGATTATTAAATAAACATGGCAATTGTGAAGGTACCACTTTCACAAATACCAGGCGTACATTTAATAACGTCATAGTACAAGCCAAATACAAAATTCACTTATCTGAGGGCATAGCATTAGTAAACACTAAAGAAAATGTATTGATCTTACCAACCGGTTCTAGATTGAAACTGTCGACTCATACAGATTTGATCAATATAAGGGGGAAGTAATTTGGACGAACGAAAACACAGAATGTAGGATCACGGAGTACGATGTATTATATGACGGACCAGCCTCCATTGTCACATCCGTAGATAAAAACAACTACAAAATCGAAACTTATATTGTAGAAACCACATGCATTGCCTTCGCTTCAAAAAAAATATCTATAACATTTGCCTGCAATATAAAAGTTATTCAAATAGAAAATAATCAATTACTTACATTATCCAACGATATATATGTCAACAGTTTTACACCTAAAAAAATTGAACCATTTAACACCGACTTACTATCCTGTATAAATTCGAAATTTGTTTATTTAGAATACACTATAAAAAGAACTGCTACAAATCTTTACGAAGACCTAACTAGAAAACAATGCAATTTCGAGAGACAACTTTTTTTTACAAAAATTAACACTTGCTTTATCCGAATTTGCATACACCATTGGGGAAGGACCAGGTTTCATAGCCGTCAAAAATGGTGAGATTATTTACTTACAGAAATGTGAGCCAGTAAATGTAGAAATATCAGTACAAACTTCATGCTTCAATGAACTTCCGGTATTATATAATAACATGACTCCCAAAACTCACATATTAAGACTAATGGCACTCAAATAGATTGTAATGAATACTTACCCCCCAAATTTCAGAAAGATGGCAAATGGTTTTCCCTCACATCAAAACCACATAAGGTAAATAACCCACAAACACTAAAACCAGACATCACCCTAACTTGGTCTTACGAAATTTCAGATAATTTCATGACAGCAGGTATTTATACACTCGATTTAATGAAGGCATTGGAAAATCATTTAATGTTTTCTGAGGAATCTGGTACAGTGCAAAGGAATTTAATTAGACAAACATTAGGTCACAATTATGGTCAGTAGCGCGTCGGTCGTCTTCAGTGTTGCCAGATTTGGGGATTTTTCCCCAAATTTGGAGAATTTTCAACATTTTGGGGATTTGGAGAAAAACTTTTGAAATTCATTAAATTTTGGCGACAATATTATGTTTTGGGGAAAATTGGAGAAAAATGTCTGAATATTCAATTTAGTGATGTGAAATTAATTTAACATTTTTTTTTCCGAATATTTTTGACCAAAAACAAAATCTTCTTATCGTCCGATCTAAATTCGGTCGTATCACAGAATAGCCAAACGTGACCATGGTTGATGGTTAAGAACATTGCATTATCAATAATCTTTTTTTTATTCACTATTCAGTTCAGTATTTGAGGTTATCGTTTATACTTTATCGTCAAAAGTGAAAAGGGTCGATTCGAATATTCGATTCTCGACGTGACGACGTGTGTTGTGAGTTGTCAGTTGACGGACATTTTGTATTTGTCTCGTCTGTATATATAGGTAATTATTAATTAATTGAATTAATGTAATGTATTTAAGCATGTGGTTCATAATATTTTTTAATTTCTAGCAAAATGGAATATCATACTGACTCCGACATGGAGCCTGATACCCAAGAACCAATTGCGTCTACATCTGGCACTCAAAGACCAAAGAAGTGGGCCTATACCCACAAATATCAAACGGCCTGGGAATCGAACGACAAATTTTGCAAATGGATATCTGCAAGTAAAAAAGGAGAAACGCATTTTCACTGCAGGACTTGTGCATGTGATTGCAAAGGTGGCATATCAGCAGTCTACAAACACAACAGTTCTAAAAAACACATCGAATTATCTAATAATGTCAAAGTCGATAGTGTTTTTAATATGCCTTCGATGATCAAGCAAAAAGCTGTGATGAAAAATATAAAAGAAACAGAAATTCGGATCGCTTCATTTGTCATTGAACACAACATTCCTATTAATGTTTCTGACCATCTAGTCAGTTTAATAAACTCCATTCAACTTGAGCCTAAATATTTGGCAAAATTAACATGCGATCGGACAAAATGTACCGCTATTATCAATAATGTCATTGCGACCACTGGTTTTGAAGACTTGGTCAATTATTTAAAAACTAACAAGTTTTCATTGTTAGTGGATGAATCGACTGACATAAGTTCAGTGAAAAATTTAGCAATGGTAGTGCGTACATGCCAGAACTTAGAAGTCACCGACCAGTTTCTTCATCTACTTCCAGTAGCCAACGCTACAGCTGATAGTATGTACGAGGCAATTATCCATTTTTTCAATAGCCATGAAATACCGTATCAAACAAATTTAATTGGTTTTGCTGCTGATGGTGCCAATGCCATGATGGGTAAGAATCATTCTTTACAAAGTCTCCTAAAAAATGATGTCCCTGAACTATTTGTCATGAAATGTGTGTGCCATTCCTTGGCTCTTTGTGCTGAGTATGGTTGCAGAAAATTGCCTGATGAGGTTGAAATGCTAATTAGAAATATTTATAATTACTTTAACCATAGTTATAAAAGGCAACATGAATTCAAAGAATTCCAACAATTTTTTAATGTAAAGCCTCATAAGCTATTGCAATTAAGTTGCACTCGATGGCTGTCATTGTTAATGGTTGTGAAGAGGGTATTAGAGCAATATGTACCTCTAAAATTGTATTTTGGTTTACAGATGGCAGATGGTATAAATAATTCTCAAACAATTTCTGAATCTCTAAACAATCCTATTTATAAAATGTATTTAGAATTTCTGGAATTTGTACTACCAACATTAGTAAACTTAAATTTAGAATTTCAATCAGCAACTCCTAAAGTATATTTATTGCATTCACGGTTAATTGGTGCTTATATATTCATTTTACAATGTTATATTAAGCCCGAAGTATTATTGCATACTGAAGTAGAAAAACTGCAATACCGTAATCCTATAAACTTTTTACCAAATGATGAGATTTACTTTGGACCTAAAGTAGCTATTTCTTTAACACAAAGTGGAATTGATGCAGATCAAATAAGTAATTTTTGCACAAATTGCCTTGATTTTTATATTACATGTGCTTATGAAATGTATAAGCGGTTTCCATTTAATTCAAGGGAAATTATTGCGTTGAAACAATTATCATTTTTAGAACCGAAAAACATAGAAAAATTTCCTTCATTAGGAAATATTTCGTTACACTTCCCTAACTTTTTTACTGATATTTATGCTCTGGATATTGAATGGAGAATGCTTAAAGCTAGTAATGACTTAGATGTTTCATTAAACGCATTTGAATTTCGGAAAAAACATCTATCTTTGACTAAAGGAGATGATAGTCTACTATTTCCTGAATTGGCTACTTTGGTTACCAATATATTTTGTCTACCACATAGTAGTGCTGCGGTTGAACGCATTTTCAGTCAGGTAAATTTGAACAAAACGAAACAGCGCAACCGTTTGGGAAATTTGACATTAAATGGTATTTTACATTCTAAACAATATATTTCAAAAAATAATAATGACTGTTATACATATAAAATTAGTAAAAATTTGTTGGATAAGCACACACAACATATGTATAAATAATTTGTATTGTTTGTACTATAAGATTATATTTTATTATATAAGTTGTAAGTTGTTAAAATAACATTTTTAAGTTTTGTTAAAAGTTAAGACTGATGTTTTTAAATACCTACCTATTTGTTTTAACGTTGTACTTTATTTTATTTTGTTAAAAGTCAAGTTAAGACTGATGTTTTTATATA
>NW_019101454.1:10922-14402 GCF_001856785.1 Myzus persicae | reverse complement strand
ATCCTAGATTTCGCTTCGCAAAACAAATTGTGAATTTTGTGCCACTGACGTATAGATAATTTATTAATGTCGTTAGGTAAATTATTTATTTACAATTGATATCATAATACTATATTATAATTGGTAGTTTGAATGGGCACCACTTCCAGGCACGGATCCAGAGAAAAAAATTGGGAGGGATTTTTTGGTTAATGTAAAATTACCATATTGGAATCACTATTCACCATATAGAATGATACGTATAGTAATATATTAAATTATCAGACACACGTATTGTAATTTAAAATATAGTAATTTCAGTATCTGTAGAGTTATTAAAAAATTTGGAAAATTATGGGTCTGTGGGGCAGGGGGCTGGGCCCCGAAGCCCTCCTGGATCAATCCCTGTCCACATTATATTTTCACTTTTACTTATTTAGGTATCTAGGTATTTAGGACTTTTTACTTCGGACTTTTTGGCAGTACCGTTTAGTGTTCATATTATAATAAGCAATATATTTAATGTTATTTTTAATGACAGGCAACAGGCCCAAAAAGGGCAAGAAAAAAAACAAAAAAAAAAAATCAACAACGGAGGTGGCGACGGCCCCTGATATAGTTTTAGAGCAGCAGGCCCCTGAAACATCGAAGCCTGCAGTTGACAATGGGAATTAAGTAAGAAATACTATTTACATATATAAGATTTCCGTTAGCGAAATGTTGTGATACTTGTATTTTAATTTTTATGTTTATTGTTTTTTTCAGCCTAATACATTTTTTTTAACCTTTTTTTTTAACATTTTTTTTTGCGGCCAAATTTTTGTTATATAATTATTGAATTTTTTTTTGTATTTTAAATTTTTTAAATTATTCAATAACATTGTTGTCTACATAATATATATTATATTTAAATTTTTTAAATTATCCAATAACATTGTTTTCTACACATTATATATATTATATATCTATGCATTATATTATTATGATAAATGTTATTAATTAAAACTACATTATATATTATTATAATTTACTTTTGTTTTATTTATATAGTTTATATCTGACCTGTGTGGCTGTATACTTAACAATTAACTACTATAATATTAAGAAGTGTGCATGCACTTAATCAAGTATTACGTGAACTAAATTTATAACCCATTCATTTAAAGCAATTTAATAATGTAGGTACTCGTGGTGTGTAACATTAATGTGTATTTTATCTGATAAGTTAAAATAAACCATAGTTTGCGAAAATAGTAATTGTTTTGGTTAGTGTCTCTCCATCAATATTATATTATAACGTACCCAGGTTAGGTTAGATTAACAACAAATGCTACACCTAACTGCTGTACCATACAAATAGATGTATTATGTACCTACTCAATGCAAAGTATAATGTACATACATGAATTATAAAAACTTACCTCTTTGAGGGGCCGTGGTTAGTATGTTAACCACTTTTTTTTTTACCGTTCAAGTGCGGTGGTTACTATTTTAACCACTTTTAAAATTATTTTTAATATTTTTTTGACGGTGGTCAGCATACCAACCACCTTATTATCATCTTATACATGTATATCAAACAATATCACTGCCGCTGGTCTGATATCATTTCCCGCGTTTTTCATAATTTATTATCATTATCAATATTTTGATATACGTACTAAATGTTATGGTAAAGAGATATTGATTAAAAATCAAAATTAAAAAATCAGATTTTAATTATTTCGTAAAATACTCAACAAATAGTATTAATTAAAACTATTTATAGGATAACGGTAAGTAAATAACATTAATTAGGTTCATTATTGGGTTGTTGTAAATGTGGTTTCTATAGAGACCACCGTACAATTTTGATTGTAATAGTAACTAGTAGTATAATATATTAGTATAAATTTGTAAACATATTTTGTAGATGAATATTATAAATGATGATGACATTGAAGGTTTCCTGCTTGATATTCCTAGTGATGGTGAAAGTTTCTCTGGTGGTTCTGAACTAGATGATAGTGATAATGATAAAACATATACGCCAAGAAACACTATATTACATGTATCAGCTAGTTCAAGTGATTCAAATGATGAGGAGTATTATCATAATCAATTACCTACACCCCCAGTTAGTATTTTTAATACAAATATTTTCTAAGTATCTGCAATATTATTATATGTTTCTATTATGATATATAAATATATGTGCATATAATATGTGTAATCCTCTACAATTACAATATACCATATAATACTAACTATGTAGGTACCAATTTATATTTTTTATTAAAATGTATTTTTAATGTTGACCATATAATATGTGTATTGTGTTATATACCTATTATGTGTGTGACATAATTAAGAAATTATTTATTTTTTTAACTACATAGTAAGTTCATGTTGTATACTTTAAATGTGAATGATTACATATTATATTATGGTATTATATTATTATATTATTTTACAATATTTTATATTGAATTAGGCTAACCCTCAAACCTCTAGAAAATCTAGAACAATTAGTAAGCCGAATCAAGCAGTACCATCATTTGAACCTCCATATACACCTCCTTTATGGGGAAAATCAGAATTAATGCCTTCAGTTGAATTATTTTCTGATGATTTGCCTTGTGGACCAGCCGAAATTTTTGAAGAGCTTGAAGATAAATCCCCTTATAATATATTTTGCCAAATATTTGATAAAAACTTGATTGATCACATAGTTTTTCAAACAAACCTGTATGCTACACAGATAGGAAAACCATTTACACCTACTTATGATGGTGAAATTAGAGTGTTTATTGGGTTAAATATGTGCATGAGTGTTAAACGTCTTCCAAGCTATCGGGACTATTGGTCTAGTGCACCATATTTACACGATGAGTATATATCAAGTATGATGAGTGTAAAAAGATTTAGTTGGCTTCTATCACACATCCATTTCAATGACAATCAACTTCTACCAAAACGTGGGGAAGCTAACTATGACAAACTATATAAAATTCGGCCATTATTGGATTATATTGGTGTTATATGCCCACCACTATAGAGACTATAGAGACGCTTGTTTTACATAATATAATAACGCCTGTATGTAGGCGTCTTATCGCAGATATGTTCTTATGCGTGACAAGACTATAGTATCGGTCCTGTCGGCAATTTAGTCTTGAACCCGACTCATTCGAGTTAAGTAGTGTGCTTGTAGTATAAATTATATTTCTTAAAACTAATAAAGTATAATATTCTCATTTAAATCTAAAACGTGTGTTCTTTTTATTAATAATCTATTAAACAACATTTGACTATCACCCGCTACACAGAGAACGGTTTTCAACAAATTGACGTCTACGGATACAACCAGAGACGCAATATAAAATATAACACAACACCACAGGCATATGCGGTGGCGTTCATAACATAGGTGGCAGCGGTAGCCGTTTTAATTTTTTATTTCTTTCAAAAGAAATTCTGTCCAGTGAGTGATATATTCAAATAATTATTATAAAAAAAAAA
>NW_019101454.1:6842-10899 GCF_001856785.1 Myzus persicae | reverse complement strand
GCCCGACACATCTCTCTCTGTCCGCCCACCGTTGCGGCGCGCCGGTTCTTTTGGTGCTGTTGTTACCACCTCGTGGTCTTAACATTGATTTTGTTTTGGTGCCGTCTCCCTGGAGGATCCGAGCCATCGTCTCAATTCCATCGTCTCAATTTGCAAGGGATTACGTACCACACCGTTCCGACGAAAGCTGCAGCTGCTAACCAGGTCGTCATATTTTGTATTTTTTTTTCTTTTGTATTATATATATACACCATTGTTTTTTTGGTGTGTATTTGTGTGTATTTTTTTTTGTATTGTTTATATTCTGATTAGTTCCGGGCGCCCTCATTATAACGGGCTCGCTATATTTAGCCCTTATTATTCGTGTATATTGAACATTTGTTTAATTTATTATATATTGTATGCGCATGACGCTATGAGTTGACGTGTTATCGTCATTTTGTACCAGTCGGTACGTATCCTTCCCCCCTATCTTCAACACGACGCTAGTCGGTGCAGCAAACTGCAATTATATAACGTAAGTGCTGCTTCGGCGAACAATAGACAATAGTATATGTATTTTAAATTTTAAGTTTAATTTTCTGTACAATTTCTGTGGAAAACTCTTTCTTATAAAATAATATGATTTATAATCAAGATAAATTATGAATATTTAGTAACAATTAAAAAACAACATAATTATTTTTTTAAATAGATATTTGTCAATTGGTACATGTTTCAAAGCTCTGAAATTCGACTTTCATATTGGGAAAAGTACAATTGCAGAAATTGTAAGAGAAACTTGTACAATTATTTGGACAATTTTGCAGCCTGTAGAAATGCCTCAACCTGCTACAAATCAATGGCTTGAAATAGCAGATACATTCTATTCAAAGACAAATTTTCCAAACTGTTTGGGAGCTATCGACGGTAAGCACATCAGGTGCAGAAATCCTCGAAATTCAGGATCATATTATTTTAACTATAAAAAATATTTTTCGATAATTTTAATGGCTGTGGTTGATGCTAACTTGAGTTGTGTGGTAATTGTTGTTGGAGGTTATGGAAGAGAATCGGATTCAAACGTATTCAAAGAATATCCATTTGGCAAAAAACTATATTCTGGTCAGCTTAATATACTGTAATAACGCAAAAAATCGGTACATGATGAAGATAGGAGATTTGTTTTATCTTAAATATGTATTATATATATATATGATCTAATCATATATAAGTACCAATTTTTTACGTAGTTACCTTCCTCCTGATCGTCGGAGGGTTCACGTAATTGCACACTATGCGCAACCTATGTGTCAGATTTGAAATATTATTATGATATTATTTATTATAAACATGCACCTTACCTGGTATATATGTATATATCTGTGTTATGTATATATATTATATGTACTGTGAAGTTGTAATGAAACGACGCNTTAAAACTAATAAAGTATAATATTCTCATTTAAATCTAAAACGTGTGTTCTTTTTATTAATAATCTATTAAACAACATTTGACTATCACCCGCTACACAGAGAACGGTTTTCAACAAATTGACGTCTACGGATACAACCAGAGACGCAATATAAAATATAACACAACACCACAGGCATATGCGGTGGCGTTCATAACATTGGTCAAAACTTTTTAAATTCATATAGACCTCACAGGGATGTCGCTGTTGATGAAGCTATGGTAAAATTCAAGGGTCGAAGCACTCTGAAGCAGTATATGAAAGATAAGCCAGTAAAAAGGGGTTACAAGTTGTGGATGTTATGTGATAGTTCTGGGTACAATTTAAAATTTGAAGTGTATACAGGTAAAAAAGAAGGGACAGTTGAAGCTGGTCTTGGAGGTAGGGTAGTACTTGATTTATGTAAGGAATTGGAAAATAAAAATCATGTGGTATATATGGACAACTTTTTTTCAAGTAATATACTTTTTGAAAATCTGTTGACTAAAAAAATATATGCGTGTGGAACTGTTAGAGCTAATCGAAAATTTCTTCCAACACTTACAAAAGACAACCAGTTGCAAAGAGGCGAATATGATTGGGCAACAAGCAATAAGGGATTGGCTTTTTATAAATGGAAAGATCGAAAAGCAGTTCATATATTATCTTCTCTTCACTCACCAGATGACAAAGTATTTGTCAACAGGAAAGAAAAAGATGGAAGTACTTCTAAAGTTCCATGTCCTTTAGCATTGAAGGAGTATAATTCAAATATGAACTTTGTTGACAACTTTGACCGTCTAAAAAAAGATTACCAGTGTGATAGAAAAAGCCATAAGTGGTACATGAGACTGTTTTTTCATTTTATTGATTGCTGTGTTGTCAATTCATTTATTATTTACAAAGAATTGGATACAGAAGGTAAAAAATTAACTAATAAAAATTTTCGTAGAGAGGTTTACACAGGCTTATTATCTAGAAAATTAGTTGATGTGCAATCCCCATCCATAGTTAAAAAAAGAACTAAATCCAATATTGAAATCAGCAACCATAAGCCACATGTCTCAAAACATTTGAGACTTACTGAATCTAAACATCAACCAACTGAAGGCAGTAGTAGAAGGTGTGCGATGTGTTCAACTAAAAAAAAACCACAAAGAACAAAATGGATTTGTTCTACTTGTAAAGTTCCTTTGTGTATCAAGAAAGAAAAAACTTGCTTTCAAGATTATCATACAAAATAATTTATATTAAATTAAATTTTTTTTTTTTATGAGTTATCTATTTCAAAAGGGTATAAATTTATTTTATTTTGAGTTATCTATATTGCTTCAGTAATTTTATCTTGTGTTTTTATTATTATTATTAAAAAAAGGTTTTGTAATTGTTTTTCAGAAATATCTGGACTTTATATAATATTATTTTGTTCTTTTATTATTAATAATATATATAATAAATATATCAATTATTAAATGGTATACAATATTCTAGTTCTTTGTTAGTTGGAGGATTCAAATATTCTCTTATATCCTTCTTATGGTACTTATATAATGTTTTATTGAAGTTAACAAGTATAAGTTTGGATTTGATAATATTTTATTCAAAAAAGCCTTTTATTTTGGCGGTGGTCACTATAAGGACCACCTTTTCCCAAGTTTTTCTGGAAAAACTGCCAACTCAAAAAAAATGTAGTCAACAATATTTTAGTTAAATGCCAGAATAAAAGCATTTAAAAAAAAAAAAAATTAAAAAAATTCATTTTGACACATATTGCCCAAATGGGTTTTTTTTCCAAAAGAAATTTTCGCCCCTCAAAGAGTTACTCACTATCCACCCCCTTTTAACACTGACAATATTTCAATCATTCAATAATTATTATTATTCATAATGTAACCTAAGTTCCTAACACATTGTTTCATTCTGTGGCACTACGAAGTGACGGTATACAATATATATGTCGCATCCACATCGCGTTATTGTACATTTCACGAAATGGACAACGTTTGCATCCATTTCGCGAAATGGAACCGTGGTTTCTCCACTTCACGTAATTACACAATATGGATGATATTTCGTGAAATGGATACTTAAACCATCATCGACGGAACTTGTTCCGTCATTTGGATGTCCATATAGCAAAACTTAAAAAAACTCTAATTTAATTATTATTTTTAAGTAAATGTTTTACAAATTGGTACTTTAATACAAACTATTATGCTTACTAATTTTTACATATTATATTTAATGTTTTACAAATATTATAATATTATAATACTTTAATACAAACTATTATTTATTCAGACAAGTTTGTGAGTTATGGCAGCGAGAATTACATTTTAAATTACCTTTAAAACAAGCACATTTTTTAGTTTGACATTTGCCTTTACAACAACAGCTTAAAAAACCTTGACCTCCAGTTAAAGAAGAGACAATTTCTCTTAATGACATCTCTTTTGTCTTATTTACTTTCTCGATGTCAATGAAATTTGATGTGGCTGGTTGTATAGTTCCAGGACCATACCAACCTTTCAGTATGCCATGTTCAGTTCCTAAATGGTTAAGGTCATTTTTTTGGCCAATCACTACTCCAATAATGTTGGCTGGGTCTGCAGGACCTCTATCCA
>NW_019101454.1:0-3916 GCF_001856785.1 Myzus persicae | reverse complement strand
ATATATATATATGATCTAATCATATATAAGTACCAATTTTTTACGTAGTTACCTTCCTCCTGATCGTCGGAGGGTTCACGTAATTGCACACTATGCGCAACCTATGTGTCAGATTTGAAATATTATTATGATATTATTTATTATAAACATGCACCTTACCTGGTATATATGTATATATCTGTGTTATGTATATATATTATATGTACTGTGAAGTTGTAATGAAACGACGCAGGTGAAGTAAGATTACCGGACGTATGTATGTATGTAAATAAAACACAAGACAGATTTTTGACATAGAAAATAGAACAGGTCTAATTATCGCCCAACGGAAACGGTATCGAGAAGTGTTGGAGATGAGATGGGCGCACACGCACTGGCGTGGGGACGACTTGGTCAAGCCGGCCAGAGACGTAGACGGCTTCCATCAAAAGCATCCGCGTTTCCAAGGATCTAGTCTTGTCCTTGGTTGCAGAGACCCTCATTGGGCCATCCCTTGTCTCTGTCGGTATATAATAAACGTCATACTTCCTGTGCTTTATCGTTAAAGACACGTACGGCGTTTCTGTGTGACCTCGTAATATAAATCGTCCTACTACTACTACTACTACTGTGTTTGAGGTGTGACCTCGTACTATAAATCGTCCCCTTTATCGTTGTTAAAGGTTTTTATTTTATTTTATTGAAGTATACCGTTATCCGTGCGCGACAACTCGACCGTTACTGATTTATTGTGTTTAATTCTTATTTCTTAACGAAATGATTACATTTATGATATAAGCATATCATTACAATACCAGAACCTGCATACTTGCCTAATACCCAAAACGTCGTACAACCATATGTATTTGTAGCAGACGAGGCATTTGCACTTCATAAAAATAAACTAAGGCCATACCCAGGACGAGGCCTTACTGACAAACGTCGAATTTTTAACTACAGACTTTTTAGAGCTAGACGAACTGTGGAATGCGCGTTTGGAGTGCTGTCAAACAAATGGAGGGTGTTGCATACCTCTTTGCTAGTAGAACCAAATTTTGCAAATGAAGTTATCAAAGCATGCTGTATATTACACAATTTTGTGCGTCAAAGGGATGGTATCAACTTTGACGATATGGCAACGAGTCAATTGGTCGATGACTTGGAGGTTCGGGGAACAGCACCACGTACACAAGGATTACAGGTCAGAGACTACTTTTCCGAATATTTTATGGGTCCAGGCGCAGTACCATTTCAGTACACATGTATTTAATGTTTTATATTTTAAATTTAAAATAAATATTTGACATTATACAGATTTTACTTATTTAATGAAGAAGCAGATTACACATAATTATTTTATTTAAGTTATATCTAGAAGATTATCTAAAATGTATTTATTTACATATTTATGTTTTTTTATAGCTTTTTTTAGTTTTTGATATTGTACAGGTTATTACAATATTCAATTTGTGAAATATATTTAATTTTATTATATTTTAAAATACAAATAATTATTTTCAGTACTTTATAATTATATAGCTTAATAATTAACCTACTGATAACTTACCTCTTTCATCCTTTTCTGTAGCTGAAAGCTCATTCCAGTCACTATACATCGTTTCACAGACCGAAGTCCAAGCCAAAGCTTTAAAATGTTTATTATGGTAATCGCTATCACCAATATTCCATAGACATGGTTTCGATTCTACTTTAATTATTAGTTTTTCGTAATCGAACATTTTTATTAAATATATTAATTACTTTTTTTTACATAAAAATAAAATAAATAAGTTCACCGCATACGACACTGCTAGTAGTATAAAATAGACAGTTCAGAAGCCTCATCCCCTGAGCCCCTGAGCCCTCATCCCCTGAGCCCCTGCGCCCTCATCCCCTGAGCTCCTGAGCCCGCCGCCCGATCGCTTGTGTGAGGTATATTTACCCCCACTACCGACCATCAGCCTCCGCCGCCGCATGTCGCGTTCGTACTCCAACCTACTCCCTGCTCCCTGCACTCTGCTACCTGTTCGCTGCTCTCTGCTCCCTGCACCCTGCTCCCTGCTCCCTAACCGCCGCCGCCGCCGCATATCGCCTACGTGTGTGACGTATACGTTATCATATCACGTTATCATATCAAGTTATCATATCACGTTATCACTATCACGTTATCACCAACAAGTTATCACTATGAGATACAACCATATTTGGATT
Organism: Myzus persicae; assembly: GCF_001856785.1. Taxonomy (NCBI): domain Eukaryota; kingdom Metazoa; phylum Arthropoda; class Insecta; order Hemiptera; family Aphididae; genus Myzus; species Myzus persicae. The sequence continues at coordinate 1,726 of NW_019101454.1, read as the reverse complement.
TTTGTAAATAAATAATGAAAATAAAATTTGAGAGGCGCGAACCCTTCACCCCCGGATCGATGAAGTGACGCTTTAACCCACTAGGCAACAGACCTGATACATCTTTACGTGGGATTCTTAACGTATATAGCTGTATACGTCCTAGTCGTGAACCCGAGGGCGCCCTCCCGCGTACTAATTTCGCATCTACTTAAGGGAGAACCAATGAAAACGCTCCGTTTCCCCGCCGTTAGCGATCGCCTTTTGTTATCACCGTCACTGCAATCACTACTACTACTACTACTACTACTGTGTTTGAGATTTTTTTTGAGATTCTTCGACTTTTACCCCCCTCGGGGGCCTCGGGTCGCCCCGTTTGTGTCTTATTCGCGTTCCCCGGTAGATTTACGGCCGGCGCGCTGTCCTACTTTTTCAAAAACCGAGTCCCCCGTCCGACGAGGCCGTCGCCGATGCCGCGGCGGCGGCGTCGTCGCGATTTCCGCGGTTTTTGGCGACTTTTTCCCGCACGGAGTCGCGTTTCGGACATTTCGCATCCCCGCCGAATGCGTATTCGCGTTCCCCGCTAAATCTATAGTCGTTTCGATTCAAAAACGAGTCCCGGGGACGAGCGGCGACGCGGAAACGAGAGTTATGGGTATCGCTATATACGGGCATAAATACTTTTTGAGTTCAATTTTTTTCGCGAATCTCACCGATTTGAACGTCCGAAGCCGGTCGTGACGGTCGTCCGCTTCCCCGCGCGGTCGATCCCCCCGCTCGGACGTCCTTCGGGAGACGCGGACGCCGTTTCGGGTGGACGGCGACGCGGCTTAAGAGTCGTAGATTTGACTCCAGTTGTCATCTCGATAGGCGGTCAGGTAGGTGTAGACTGTAGACGTAGGACAAACGACTCGGGGTCCCGAGTTCGAACCCGTCCTCCGGCGATGTCGATAATTTGCGGCGGCCGTGTTGATTCGAAATTTTTTTTTTCGTCTCTCCGCATCGTTTCCGTCTTATCATATTCAACGCATTGCTCCGATTTTTTTTCAAAATTCGAGTTTATTATCGTGGACCTCCCCGTCCAAGACTTATTCGCGTTACCTTAACAGGTAGTATTTACATGTATAAATATTTAATTATGCAGTTTATTATTATGACTATACTAATTAAACTATTTAATAAGTAATACTTGCTTTTATCTACATATTTACCATGACCAACGTGTGTTGTAAATGTATCTTTTATAGGTACTTGATTGAATAGAAGTACAATATAACTAACCTTATATTACATTTTATTACATTTCATTATTTTACATTTTACAAGCATATTATGTATGTATACATGAATTAATAGTGAAATGAGTACATATTTTGGTCCATTGGTCTAAAAGTTTTAGCGAAGTACTATTTACCGTTTATATTTTTGGTATTGGTACACCTACTTACCATATAAAATATGTTTTTTTGTAACAGTTTGCATTGTGTGTAAACAGTAGATCTAATATAACTGATTGAATTCTGGCAGTTAAATTGTACAATATATAATATACGATGTAGTAGGTACTTGGTATATTACGGTTTTTAGGCGAGTCAAATAATGTAAACGCAGTTCTGTGGTTTGATCTATTATAAACGACGTTCGATTGTGTCTGTATGTACTGTACATACCTACATAATTATGTACATATAATAATAATATACAATAATTACGAACGTCTCTTCAATATCAACGATACACACAATGC
>NW_019101453.1:0-8825 GCF_001856785.1 Myzus persicae | reverse complement strand
GGACTGACTAGATTGTCGAGAGTGTCCGGTATTTATACCCTTTTCGACAATCTAGTCCATCGTTGATTGGTCCGCGTACTATGTTTTAGACGAATGAAAATCACACCTTTGAACGGACATTCCTTTCTATTATGTGTGATTTTTACTCGTCATATCGTGTCTTTTTCCCAATCGTCTTTACTTGGTGGTCTTGAAAAAAACCTTTTTCTGTGTCACGGTTGTTTGTTCCGTAACAAAGAATAGCTTTAAGTATATTACATTTGAGTAATGATTTTGTATATATTTATAATAACATGAAACTAATGAAGGCAATTTTAAAAAATGAAAATTAAAGTACCGAATTTTGACATTTAACCAACCATACATTTGTCTATATTAACTTTGTTGGGGCCCCGAGAACCAACAACACTGTGAGTCCGTGGGCTTGGTACCGAAATACTTCGCTGCGCTCAACACTCACACACCGATCGACCTATGTGGTGTGTAATGCATGTATAGCGGCTCGAGGGAAGTGGACGGGTTTGCCGAGCAAAACTCTGAGTGCTAGTGTGTGGAGGGTGTGTAGGTGTGTATATGTGCGGGTGTGTGCTTACAAATTAAAATAACGATAACACGGTTTATGGTAGCTCTGAGTTGCTGTATAATACATCAATACACAATATAACTAATAGTACAATAAATATAATATACATAACTATACGTTATAAAAAGTACAATGATAACTATAAATCACTGGCGTCTTAGCCAAAGAGAATAAATGACGATATGGTCCTTCTGGCCCAACAACTAAGTATGTATAATAATAATAGGATTTAAAAACTCAGGATTTGAAGGTACTGCTGCTACCTGTTTCTAAATAAATTATAATGATATTTTTTTTATTCTAAGCAAAGTTTTAGACAATATTGACCATTTAACAATAAAATATAACATTTATATTTACAAATTCACGTAAATCATGTTTTGCAGTACATATTTGGCACAACTTTCAAAATCAATGATGGCTTCTGGTAGGTAGCATTTATCGGGTTGGTACTTTCGTTGAAAATGATCTATTCCCTGTTTTTTCTCAATTATGAACAAAAGATAACCAAAACAATTTAGGGAAGGGACTCAGCAGTATAATAGTATTATAGATTTCAATTTTTAATGGTAATTGAATGTAATAGACGTCTCAAATTTAAGGTCAATACTGTGTTCTGTAGAACAACATGATTAAGTTCGTAGTAAATAGAGCATATACTTAAATGAACAAAATACATTTTGAAAATTCTATTGAGTCTCTAATACAGTAATATACCTTATGGGCATACGTTTCAAGTTATTCTCTAATTACGATTAATATTTTTCAATCACAATAAAATAACTGAAATTAGAAACCGTTGTTTTTCAATAACCGATTTCGTCAAATAACGACATTTAATTTTCACGGAAATTTTAACAGATATTTGTAGAATAAAAATATAAATTTAAACTGGCTTTCTCATAAACACGAGAATAATAAAAGTATGCAGTGACCAACAGTCTGAACATAAAAAGTTAAAACCATTTGATTATTTTTAATATTATTAATCTAACCATAATATACGTATTTTATAACATTTGCTTTTCACTTTATACCTCACTAAATACATATTTTTTTAAACCTAAAAAACTTAACAGTTTTTACACAAAGTATGATATTTTGAAATAATTAACTCAAGAAAAAATAGTTTAATTATAATAAATTTAAGTAATGATTTTTTATATTTGAATATTAACACAAAACTTCTGATGGGAATTGTATTCAATTTTCAATTTTTCACAAAGAAAAATATTACCTATGATATTATCTACGCCATCATCTGAGTAAATTATACGTACGCCAACTGTACACGCCACAGAGGCTCTATGTTTTTAAAACAAATGTATAATATTCGATGTTACACGTGGCCTAGAAACCAGCATTCGACATTCGATATTTTACACTGTAAAATAAACCGAATTTTAATAATATAAATATCTACTATGTAACTACAATAAATACATAGTAGGCGGAGAAATTAAATATATTTTTAACATTATACGTAACAGAAATTTGTAGAATAAAAATATACAGCTAGCACTATATTGCGGAGAAGCCTCACTTTTACTTTAAACATTTTAAATAATTTTAATTGTCACGTCCGATTATATAGAACATTTTAGTTCACTAGTTTCAATAGTGTACTGTTAGTTTTGATATTGGAGTGAATTGACCTACAACCAAAATTTAAGCTAAGAACATTACCTATCATGCTCAAGCATCGGCTGATTTTTGGATATTTTAATTTTCAATGAGATACAAGCATTTTGTATACGTGTTATTTCACATACTCGTTTCTTGTCTCAAAATGAAAACACCGAAAATCCTCCGACCATAAATCATAGTTAAATATTCTCTTATCGAAAAGATTGTTAATACTTAAATTCACTCTAATATCAAAACTAACGGCAATATAAGTAATGGGCATACGTTTCAAGTTATTCTCTAATTACGGTTAATTTTTTTCAATCACAATAAAATAACTGAAATTGAAAACCGTTGTTTTTCAATAACCGATTTCGTCAAATAACGACATTCAATTTTCACGGAAATTTTAACAGACATTTTTAGAATAAAAATATATGTTTAAACTGGCTTTCTCATAAACACGAGAATAATAAAAGTATGCAGTGGCAGTTGTAGTCTGAACATAAAAAGGTAAAACAATTTAATTATTTTTAATATTATTAATCTAACCATATGAATATAATATAAAATTTACTTTTCACTTTATTTCTAACTACCGAAATACATATTTTGTTAAACGTAAAACTTAATAAGTTTTGCACATTGTGAGGTGTTTTGAAATTATTAACTGAAGAAAGAATAGCTCTAATTATAATAAATTTAAGTATAATGATTTACTCACAAAGAAAAATAGTACCCATAATATTATCGAATAAACCAGCTGAGTAAATTATAGGTACGCCAACTGTACGCGCCACAGACTCTCCAGGTTTTAAAACAAATGTATAATATTCGATGTTACGCATGTGGTATAGAAACCAGTATTCGACAAAAAGGTATATGTTTTTTGGTCGAGTTTAGAAGCGATTTTAACATAAATATGTATGTACTTAAAATGTTTGCCAAATATTCGGCTACAACACGATTCCGCAAATTTGCAGAATCGGGTAGATTTTAATAGCCGTTGATAAACGTACACGATTCCGCAAATCGCATGTGTATATAGACGATTCCACATACATTTGAATGAAACGTTACCATACAATTCTCTGATCATGTTATTTTTGACAAATTCAATTTTTTTCTTTAATTTTATAAAGTTGCTATGAGCGAGTGCTTCTATCTCAAGAATATTTGCTGTCACCTGTCAATATTAGAACACGTTGAAAATCCACAGAATGCTGTTGATTGGTAGTGTTCCCATCCTTATGGAAATCGCACTGCGATGAACTTTATTATCTCTTCCTGTGTGATTAGAAATTCACCAATGGGCAATGACCCTGCAGCTTAGATCATATACACTGGATAGAGCTATGGTTTAAAATCTTGAAGCATAGCTGTTCGTGCCCGAAGTCATCACTGCGCATGAGCAAAGTATATGATCTACGCATTCAGTACCTAATCGTCCTTATCACTATAACACATTATTGTTCCTTCCCCGTCCCGCGCGATCTATTTCATTTCTCACGCATGCGCAATAAGTACTTCGGGCATGAACAGGTCTGCTTCAAACACGGACTACGCGTGATATACGCTGTAGCTCTGTCCAGTGTATATGATATAAGCCCTGCAGTCATGGGTTTGTTGGGAGAGAATATTTTTATCATAAAAAGAGACACCATATAATATAACGATAGAAAATAGAATCTCTAAATATCAATAAAATTCTATTCGTTGTGTAAACATCTTGAAATTTATGTACAGGATCCCTTATAAATTGATTTTATATAAGTAGATAAATAAGAGATATGCAAATGCATATTTTTTTATAAGTATTTTACGTTCAAATGTAGAAACATTTTTTAAAAAAGACGTGAAATTTCAAATGCTTTTGAAATTATAAATGTTCATTTTTTGGTTGAGCTTAAAAGTGAATATAACATCAATATGTAGGTACCCTAAATTGTCGCCAAATGTTCGGCTACAACACGATTCCGCAAATTTGCAAAATCGGGTAGATTTTAATAGCCATTGATAAACATACACGATTCCGCAAATTTCAGGTCTGCTTCAAACACGGACTACGCGTGATATACGCTATAGCTCTATCCAGTGTATATGATCTAAGCCCTGCTGCAGTCATGGGTTTGTTGGGAGAGAATATTTTTATCATAAAAAGAGATACCATATAATATAACGATAGCAAATTGTAAGCCTCATAGGAATCTTAAGCTTTAAATATAATTCCATAATTATTACATACTTGAAATAAACATTTAAGTTTAATGTAGATATAAATACACAGTGAAAAGTTCTCATAGTTGGTGTTTAGTTATGAATTTTTTTTAGCTATTCATAGATATTATTAGTTAAATTTGTTTTTCACAATACTTTCAATGGCAAATGTATTGATTCGTCAAAAAATTTAAAATAAAATACAATGTTAGAACTTCACCTTTACACTAATTAATTCTAAAATTACAATTTAGTTATTGTTTAGAAACTGTTAAATGTAGGCAATTCATATTTCGATCAAATGTTTATTCATCATTTTCTAAACATGATTTAATTTTTTTAGTTTTTTTCTCTAAATATCAATAAAATTCTATTCGTTGTGTAAACATCTCGAAATTTATGTACAGGTCCCCTTATAAGTTGATTTAATAGAAGTTGATAAATAACTGAAATGCAAATGCATATGTTTTTTATAAGTATATTAAGTTCATATGTAGAAACATTTTTTCAAAAAAACATCAAATTTTTTTGAAATTATAAATGTTCATTTTAATAACTATATGATTTGAAAACTAGGACTCTCTGGTCAGCCATTAGATTTAGATTTTTAATTTCCCAGCATATTTAATAAATACCTAATAACGAATAATAATAGGGATTAGTTTGATTAAATTTGTCAATACCTGGTTACTTCTTAATTCTTAGTTATTATAGTTATTCTTATCACTAAATAATATAATATAAAGTGTCCGACGTCGACCAGTCGTAATAAATTGTTATTGGAAAACATTTTCGTACAAATTATTAGTAGAGCATATATTATAGTAGTATATTCATTGGTTTAAATGTATTATTATTTGTGATTCTGTATTTTCGTGATGTGAATTTCAACTCCGTCTGTGTGTACTGTCTATTCGCGTAAAAGCTGTTAATCGAATGTTTTGATGCATGCATTGGATTTAATGTTAAACATATGTTAATTACTCAGGTGTTAAAAAATGTAATAAATATGGTGTTCAACAACAAATGAAAAACACTATTATTCTTTTTGTATAATAAATAAATAAAAACTTATTTTCAACACATTTATTTTCTACTGGCTAGGAGAGGGTTTTATGCATGGGTGCAGATCTCTTATAAAAGACGTCCAGACAAATTATTTTATTGTATTTTTTATTCAACGTTCCAATTATTTTTATTGTTTTACTTTACTCTACCAAAATGTTTGTATTTAAGAATAGTTTTATAACGATTTCAATTCTAGTTATTGCAATTTGGGTAATGCCAGCTACTCCTGAACCTCCTGCTGATTACGAAATAGCATGAGGTACGTTTTTGTATTTTATTTTTTCGTGATTTTTATTAATATTAGTTTCTACATTTCTTAAGAATTAATTTTAAACTGATACCAATTATTATTTATTACCTATGTTATTATATAAGATTAAAGAAATGAAAATTGATATTGATTGAATTTCAATTATATATATTAATATGATATAAGCAGTAGGTAGTAAGACTTATCTAAAAAAAAAATTGGTATTTTATTAATTTTAAATAAAACATTAAAATATCTACTGTTATATTTGTATAAATTAATTCCAATATACCAGCTGAAATGTATATTAATAATAGTTATTACAAATGTAGTAAGTTATACATTTATTTAAAGTCAATGAGTAGGTAGGTGAAAAGTATTAAATCATTATTTATAGTAAAATGCATTGTTTTAACTTTTATTTTTAGGTTATTGCAAAGGTAATTGTTCTAATTAATATTTAATAAATAGAAACTTCACACATAATTGCACATTATAAAATCGAGTGTGCAAGATCGTGTACGATAGGTGTTAAACTGAGTATGAAATAGTTGTAAGATTACTCGGAGGAAATCAGTGATATATGTACACAAATTAGTATATATTACGTTGTTGACATTGTATTACACCATTACCATCTGCGTTGGGATTATCTAGATAAATTAAAATAAACTCTTGACAACTATCTTAAGAAATTGTGTTCGATAAATGATTTACTTATCTAGATATTTAGATAAATTATTCGAGTTCATACTTTCTGGTCTTAATTAAAATTGCATTATTTAAATGTTTATTTGTTATTATATAATATTTTCCTTGGGAATTGTTTTCGTTGCGTATGTTATAAAAATATTGTTATCGGGAAATGTACCAATTATTGGAGGATTTTAAATTTTATAGATGGGTCCAAATTCATAAACACTTATACGACAACACGCATTACGGGGTTAAACCGATAGGTGACTGTGCTCTTACCCCTTCACTCATGGTGTATTTCCAAAAGAACAGAATGATAAATGGATGTAAAATAATATTATGTTATACTACAATATATATTTTTTGTTCGTGATACAAATACTGAAACAAGACCAAATTGTTAGCGTTAGGTTATGTTATCAACAAATGTTGTGACAGGTTGAAGTACGAATTGGTAGTACTCCAAACAACATACATTTTAATCATTACTATGAAATGGCTGAATTAGTATGTACTTATTTACATATTTAATGTGTTACTTCAAATAAAGCTTTTCTCATATGCAATCATTTTGAAAAGTTTACTAGTTAAAACATTATGATGTTCTTTTAAATGAATATTTTAGTATTCTTTCTACTTTAAAATTAAACTTGATTTATAGTAGCGAGTCACTAGTTTTGATTTATTATTCTAGGCGTATATTATCCAACCAATATTAATACCTCTCTTATAAATTTATTATTTATCCAGAAATACTTTATCTAGCTGAAACACCGATAAGCATTATGTAGAGACCAATAAACCAAACACGTAACGCTTTTTGGTTGCATCGGCTGAGATCACGAACCCGACTTATGCTACCTACCACGTCTAAAACAGTTCGACTTCAAATATATAATATAATATAATATACAGACTTCCTGTGGGCCTTAATGAAGTCGTGCGTCGACGGAGCTCACACAGCCTGCCACAAAAAACTCCACACATAGGCGTACAGTGATGAATTTATATGTTGGCTATAGCCTCTTTCTTTTTAATTGTGGTATCGACTGCGCCGACGGAACTGCTTGCGAATTCCTTCTTAGCCACGGCCACGTAAACAATCACTTCAAATTATAGAAATTAATAATTTGATATAATATTATAGTTGTAAGAATTTAGAGCCAACGATTGGTGCATTAAAGATTGGTGAAGAGTTCAATGACTCAATCGTTTATGTAGCTCAAACACAGTAAAACTGTATGTATAATGTATAACTGTATATTTATCATTTTAAAATATTACAGCGATTCTAGGAGTTTCATATTGTAATTTTCAGAGTAAGTAAATTGTAATAGATAGATAAATAAATAAGTTTTTTTATAACATACTTTTTTGAAATATACATATATATATATATATGCCAAAACAATAATCATTGCCCATTGGTTTCATGATCTTTAAGATAAATGTAAGACATTTTAGTTTTACAAAATATTTGGATAATATTTCAAAAAAAAATTTAAAAAATGTGTAAACTAATGAATAATTAGCAAATATCTGTTTCATATATGCGCTATAGATGAACTCAAACTCTTAACTGTGTTTTCCCCAAGAAAAATAATAATGTAATTGAATAAACCAACAAGCCGCTAACAAGATTTTGTAATAATGATTATAATAATATACATGACTCATTGTGCAATTTTATTATAGGCATGTCTGGCACAAAAAGCATTATGGTATCTGAATTAGTATTTTAATCGAAAACTTTCAATAATAATTTAAGTATTTTATAATGACAAGTTATACACTATATTCTTTTTAAATTAGTTATCTATCTCGGAAATGTAATTACGAAAAATTGTAAACAAATAATACCACATGTTGGATCCTCCTTCTTAAACAGTCTTTCCCCTACTAATACGATACCACTACGTAACATTGTAGTCACGTCTTGATTAAACAATAAGTAAATTTTTTTGTTGTATAAGACGTATTTCTCACTTCTGTTACTAGTGTATTAATTCGCATGATGCATATGTACTAAAGTTTCTAGGTTAACACCCTAAAATGTCATTAGGAGACATCTTCAATACAAAAGTTTCATTGTATAATAAGGAATAGTATAATATAATACTAGAATAATACGTTTTCAGATACTTTGGACGATTACAGAGGAACATTCAGGTCCAAATGTATGTATTAGAAACTAATTAACGTGCAAACCTGTCATTTGTAATTAGTTGAGTTTAGAGTGTTTAGACAATTAATTCGTTCGTTGTGGTAACCGATCATGCTTGGGTGTGTGTGTGTGTGTGTGTGTGTGTGTGTGTGTGTGTGTGTGTGTGTGTGTGTGTGTGTGTGTGTGTGTGTGTTTGTAGTAAACATAGATGTACATATTAT
>NW_019101452.1:2706-9156 GCF_001856785.1 Myzus persicae | reverse complement strand
TCAGGAGAATTTTATTGAATTTTCAAGCTTTTTTACCCAACAAATACAATTTTATTAACATTCTATTAACCTCCTGAAAAAAAACTAAGTAAACTAAAAAAATTCAAAATTCAAATTGTTTGTAAACAGTAAAATTGTATTAAGTATATGCATTGAAAATACAAACAAATGATGTGAATTTCAAATATCTGCAATTATTGGTTTTTCCATTATAAAAAATTAAGTAAAAATGACTGTATGAGAAATGGAGTGAATATCCAATGTCGTCAAAATTTCAATTTCAAATGCTTATAAAAATTTTATTCGACTTTCCGGAAGAATTTTTTTTTTTTTGGTAAAGGCAGACAAACTTATAAGGAATCTTGTATTAAATCGATTTTTTCGAAAACCGGGTTTCCGTAAAAGTTCGCTTTATTTCCTTAATTATTTTGTTTGTTTTTTTCTGCCGTTTTTGAAAACTATTTAGAATTTTGTACTATTGACCCATCGAAGTATCGATACTATTCAAATTTCTACCAGAAACGATGCTTGTCAAAGAAAATCTAAGCACTTTTACTCTCCCAAATTAATATGATGACAGAAACAAAAAAATTAAAAAAATAAATTGTAAAATCAATATATTCATCGCTCCCCTCGGAATCTAAAAGAAGTTAAAATTTACATAACTTAAATTTTTTAACTCGTATACACCCAGGTTTGAATACCTACAACATTTTAGAATATTTGAACGCCTGTGTCTATTTATTTTATTACTATTTATTATATTATATTATAAAGATGCCTGTATACTAGTATGAAAGTATATTTTTCATAATCACTCGAACGGGGTTATTACTTTTTAGGATAGTGAGTTTACCAATCTGTGAACAGTTTTGGTTTTTGGATACAACTATAATATAATGTAATATTAATATATTATAATAGAACAACGAAATATATATAACACTAAATTAATAGTGTCATGTAACAGCCAGCTTTGGATTTAAAAAAAATTATAAGTTATAAATTAAAGTTGTGTCTTATGAGTAATACAGTAGTAACTTATAACGGTTATTTCTAAATTACACCGTATAATGAATGTCTATTTCAAGTACTTGAAAATAGGTTATAATTATAAAATTACCCTACGATCAGGGAGCAGAAAAACGACGACGACGAACGGCGTTTGTATATTATTTGATCCCTCGTATTTTATGCATTGGCTCTCAGAAATAAAATAATATGTGTGTACTTAGGGGTAGCATATTTTTCATGAAATTAAATTTTTATTTAAAACATAAATTTAAGCACCAAAAAAGTATGAAACCAAAATTAATTACTTTAAACATCGACGATTTCGGGCTTCGGCAGAATTCCTGATATTGTGTGTGCACTGCGGAATGAATCAGATATACGACTGAACTTAAGTCTGAAAATATTGAGATTAATTATGAAAAAACCGTACGGATCGCTTCATGTTTCTTATTCGTGTCTGCAGCTTTGCTAACTGAAATTTTAGATCGATTGCGTCTTTGCAACTACTTCGACAAACGCCACGGATTGCATTATAATTTATACTACGTCAATATGATAAAACCATAGATATATAGTATATTACAAAATTGTATATCAAGGAGGTCCGTGGTTGAGATTTGATCATTAAGATAATGAAATGAGGTATATTACAATATATAACAATAATCAAAATAGTTTATAATTTTAAAATTTAAATTACAACAATGTAAAAAGTACCTATTATTTAAATTTTAAATTTAATAATGAATGAAGGTGGTGTTTAAATATTCGAAGCACATGCATGTTTTTTTATGAGTTATTGAATAAAAATCTTATTGTAAATAAATGTGATTACTACTTTTTAGATTTAACATAAAAGGTATTTAGTGCCCAATGCATCACATTTACCGTATACCGACTATACCAACTATAGTTTGTAAAATTCCAAGTTAAATCTTCTCTCTCAATACGAAATTAATAATTACTATTTTACGTATTAATTTTGAGTGCATTTGGTTAGTTACATTTTAAGCTATTCGAGATTGTTTAAAATTTAAAATTTCCTTATTTAATTTTTGATAGTTGTTCAATAATCAGCAGAGCGACTTTCCCTGCTTTATAAAATAAATTGATGTTTGATGTACGACGGCGTCACTTTAATTCGCGGTTCGACCACAAGCAGACGGCATAGTAATATTCATATATTACTTAACATTTATATACACTAAAAATAATAATTGTTGAATTTTTCGGGACATAGGAACTCCCGTGTACTGTACTGTACTACTGTAGTTATAACTAGTATGTACAGCACTATTTATATCTATTTAATTGTATAAATATGTTATTATTCTGCGACGTGGATGTGCCGTCGTCGTTTGTGCTATAAGCGTATTTTTTTGTGTTGCGCGCTCGGGAACAAAAAATATGCCCCTATTTACCCGGTTAGTAAATTGTCTGTGATAATTAATTTTAATTTTGAGACTAATAAGTAAAATATGTAAGCTCCAAAAGATTAGGTAATCTAACTTACGTATATATCGACTCTTCGGGTAATGTATAGCTGCAAGGCCATATCTTGAGTGCAGACGACATATCGAGGAACTTCTTTCTTCATCTAAACCCGAACTGAAAAAATCGAGATTTTTTATAGAAATTACTTGAGTAGAATGAAATATGTGAGCAAATGTTTATTGTTTCCTTACACATTTCTCTTTTGTTCAATGAAATTATTAGAATTGTGAATGATCTCCGACGAGTGACGACGATCGGCTTTTGCCATAGATGATAGATATTATAATATAATATGTTGTTATCAGTTTTCGAGTTTTTGAATTCTTTGGATTACACGATACATTTTTTATTTCTGATTCCGAAACACAATATTATTTGGAGTGTTTAAATCTATACAATTCAGAACACGGAACTCTGCGTATAGGCCATTTAGATACACTACTGTCGTGAGTCCATTTTTTTGCCCGGCTTCTCACAATATTGTTTTTAGTCTTAACGGTTATACTATTACTTAATATAGAACTCTAGAATTGTCGAGACATGAAAAAAATTCAAAATTAGGCTTTGAAATTTACAGAAGTAATAAAAAAATGGATACTTTAATCGTGAATATAATATTCTCTGTAGACTCGGCATTAATGTGTTATTAAACAATATTATTCTATAATAGTGTGCAGTATTTGCTAAAAAATTGTGTGATTATATTATGCTCCTACACTGTAGTATAATAAATAATGTAATCTATATACAGCCGTGTAGGTATATTTGAAAAATTGTTTGAAATTTCAACTTCACAAATTTCACCCCATCTAAAAAAGAAAATAATAATGCACGTTACTCTCAGTTTTATGTACCTATTTGCTATATATAACTCACAACTCCTTATAATTTTCGTGGTTTTAAAGTATGCCATCCGCCGTTGAAAAACGACTGTGTTTCAACTGTGCTACGTTAAAAACTTACCAAGTCCAACAATAATTTTAAAATCATCATTCAGCAATCTCAATGATATGGAGTATAGTTTGAAAGAATACAGTGAAGTAAAATAACTAAATGCACAGAACTAAACTGTTTGGGATTTTTAAATGTAATGACAATTTTAGTAAATCATCTATTTATTGAAACAGATTAAATTGCTGAATATCAAGAGTACTTATTGGCTGACTTGCAGTGTAGTCTGGCAATTGACAATAACAGGTATTGTATAAAATTATTTCAAAATAATATATTATTTAATTAATTGTTTTAAATAATTTTTAGATATATATTATCCGGAGCAGTGTAGTCTGGCAATTGGCAATAACAGGTATTGTATATAATTATTTCAAAATAATATATTACTTAATTAATTGTTTTAAATAATTTTTAGATATGTATTATCCGGATCAGTTTTTTATGGACATGTTCATTATATAGCGTATGTAAGCCGTGTAAATAGATGGGAAGTGCACAAAGATTTGGCAAAAAAAATTAAAAGTACCCCTAGTTCAACAAAAATAAAACCACATATAATTTTATATGTGAAAGAGTAAAAAAAAGACATGTTCATTGGAACAAAAGTCAACTATAGCAATAAGAGATGTCTTTTTTTTTAATTAAATAAAAAGACAAAAAAGTTATATTTTATTATTTTTAAATTCATATTAAGCATTTGTTACAAGATAAATAAAATTAATAAGAATCAATAATTAATTAAATCAATTTTATTTTTTTCAATTTTCCCTTTACCAATAGTTCTATTATAGTGACATGACTCCAGGAGCCGGCACCAAAATGAGAAAAAGTCCTCAAAGGATTGAAACAGTCTGATGGCGAAAAATGTTTTTGATGTATCGTCCTGACGTTTTATAATAAATGACGAGAACCATGAACCACGATTTTTAACTTTAATAATTAAAAATTAATAAAGTAAATTTAAAATGAATAAAATTTGAAGATCTGAAAAACATAATCTATTTATTAGCAAAACAAAATAAAAATTGTTATTAATTAATGTGAGCTCTTATTTGATGACCATGCGCTTATAATATTCAATAATCCATGTTATGTTCCTACAAATATAGAGTAAAAAGAATTAATAAATACATTTAAAAAAATAAATTATTAATTTATGTTTATTGTAATATTTCCATGTATTAAGGCTATAAGGGTAAGAAACAATTATTCTATATTAAACTTATATTAAATAGTAGCCCGATATATTCTGTAAAATACTTCTGTAAATAGCATATTTCAATTGCGTATTACATAATATAATTTTAAATTATACTATAAACTATACCTACGTATAAACACCAATGATTGGTATGATTTTTTGATACGGCTATTTGCAAAATGTTAGCTGCATACTTCAATTCGTAGCTCAAAAGAGGGGGTAGCGTGAAGTTGCCCCCCTACTTATATTTTTCATACCGTTTTTCATACCAATTATCCGCCGCCCGGATTTGTTCTTAACTACCCTACGTTATTTGTCTAACGCCTAAACGTACGGGACACCTACTCAGAAGATTCCATGTGCATCAATTTGAGCATTTAAGCCATTTGTATTCAGCAGCGAATACTGCATTAAACATTGTTTAACCGATGAAATCCGTAGGTTCTGGCCATTATTATTATTGCATATAGTTAACAAAATAGATGTAAATATCATGCAAATATTGAATGCAAATACATCTTCTGTTGTTATAAAAAACTAAAATATTTGTATTGCATAGATACACTATAGACTATGCATAATAATATTATGTGGTCCTGCATCAAATAAATAGTTAATTTATTTAACATATTATATTTATGTGTAACCATACAATTAAAATATCGTTACATGAATATAATATTAGCAATATACAATTTAACGTTACTCATTCAATTTAAAGTGTATTAATTATGAAGTACAATATTATATCATTACATTGAGCATTACTGGTCATTTTAAAATATTGTATTTTATTTATTATTATGTATTTTTAAGTAAATGTATTTAAATCTAACCGCAGATTTGTGTTTAACTTGTTATATATTTATTATAATGGACATTTTATGTGAAAACAAATAGCAGGGTATATCATTGACATTTGTTTGATCTATTTAATAATCTATTCATATGGCCGACGATGAACTTTTCTGTAACTATTTCACATTCCATAGTTGCAGAATTGCTTATACTGCATGAAACCCAGAAAAATTATACTGATTTAAAATGTATGATATCTTAGTTATTTATTAACAAGATTATGAAATTAAAATGTACCAATATGTTTTTGATATTGTAGAAAAAAAAGAGAATTATTAATTTATTTTATTTTATGTATGTGAAGTGTGTTAATATGTATTTTAAAATTTTGAATTATCGAGTATTGTAGGTTTAGGTGCAGGGGGGTGTGGGTGGCTCTGCCCCCCACAATTCTGTGATGCATTCACAGATTTAGCATCCTGTGTTTTAGAGGTCTAGTTGCGCCATTGCATATAATAGATAACTTAGAAAACGATAGTTTCGTTGAAGAACCTATTGGGTCAGATATTGAACAAAATTTAGAAACAGTTGAAGAAGAAGTGATTTCACCAATAATAGTTACTGAAGATGCAGAAAATTAAAAATCTAGTAATAAACCATTATTTAAAGAACCAAGAACAAACCGAAAAATGTTACCCAGTGAAAGAGGGGTGGAACCGATGTTGGAATTTCTAAAGACAAGAACTCAACCAAAAAAAATTAATGAGAATACATCTGAACTTTTTTTTTTAAAGTATTATTCCAGATTTTTTAAAATTAAATGATAAAAATCAACGTCAATTCAAAAAAATTGTATTAAATACCATTGATCGTCGGATAGTTCAAGTTCTTATATTTTGCATTAATACGGTTGATTTTTCATCATTAATAAATTATCATTTTTATATTGTTAAAAATTAAGTATAATTAAGTATAAGGTATAACCTTAT
>NW_019101452.1:0-753 GCF_001856785.1 Myzus persicae | reverse complement strand
ACTACGACAGGTATCGACATATTTAAAGTTATCGAAAAATCATTTTTAGAATATAATTTGAAGTGAGAAAATTTGAAATGTATCACTACTGATGGCGGAAGATATATGTGTGGCACAAAAAAAAGTTTAATTGGACAGATATTTACGAATTGTGAAAAAGAATGTTTTAAACCAATGACTTTGCATTATATTATACATCAGCAGGTATTATGCGGAAAAACTTTAGACTTGTCTTGTGTTATGGATCCAATAATATCAACAGTAAATTTTATTTGCTCGAGCGCACTTAGGCATCGTCAGTTTCAAGATTTTTGAAAGAAATAGAAACAGAGTACCCAGATATAACGTATTTTACAGCAGTTCGATGGCTTAGTCGCGGAAAAGTCCTATCGCGATTTATTGAACTAAGAAATGAAATTGAAATATTTCTAATTGACAAGAATCGACTATTGCCTTTACTTACAGATAGTGAATGGGTTTGGAAATTAGTTTTTTTAGTTGATATCACAAAATATATGAACGACTTCAACTTAAAATTACAAGGTAAAGATGTTCTAATTTGCGATGTTTACACATTAGTAAAAGCATTTAGGCAAATACTTATTTTATTTGAAAAGCAAATTTCAAAAAATTGTTGTATTCATTTTTCTATTTGTGATAAATATAACAAAGAATCAAAAACACAATTTCCAGTCGACTTCGCTCAAAAAATAATTTCTGAACTTAAAATCCAATTTAAACAACGTTTTTCTG
>NW_019101451.1:0-8872 GCF_001856785.1 Myzus persicae | reverse complement strand
TTATGCGGAAAATATCATTCTCTTTTTACCAATTTAAAACAAAAAAGTCCAAACTTGCAAATCGTAAGATGTATTTGTCATTCTTTGAACAATGCAGTTTCAAAAGCATCAGAAAGCTTTCCTAGTACTATTGATTACCTTTGCAGAGAAGTGTATAACTGGTTCCATATAAGTCCAAAAAGAAGGGATGAGTATAAACAAATGTTTGATCTTCTTAACTCTGGCTTGAATAAAAAGTTCCATAATTTTCACCAGATATCTGGCACACGGTGGCTAGCACGCAGTTTTGTCGTTAACACCATTCTAGAACACTGGCTAGAGCTTAAAACTCATTTTTCTCTTATGGTGAAAAAGGAAAAATGTTACGCTTCACGAATTATACATGAAATGCTACATGATGACACTAATTACCTTTATCTTATCATCATAAAACCCATTTTACAAGAATTAAATTCCTTAAATTTAACTTTTCAAAAGAATTTTGTGGATCTTGGAAGGTCCTATGATGATATTTGTTGTTTATTTATATTTTTGGCAAAGAAAATTATAAAAGAATCTGTAGTGTCAAAAGGATTTGAATATATATATAACAATATTAATAATGATTCTGTATACCGACATTCGAGCAATTGTGATTATGGAGTGGGGTATAACCAGTCAATAATTAATATAAATTTATCTCAAGAAAAGAAGTCTAATGTACAGACACAAGCTTTTAATTTTATTAAACAATTACTGTATGAAATAAAAAAGAGATTGCCCGACAACATTGAATTTTTCAAGAAAATGAAATTATTTTTTCCCACTTTGTGTTTATGCCAATTGCATGTAAATTTTATTGATTTACCTTTTGTTAATTTATTTTTAAAACCTTCAGAGATTGTATTGATAGAAACACAATGGGAAAAATTAACAACAGTAACTTGGAAAATGTACTTAAATGAAAAACAGTTAAACGATGCCAACTTATTTTGGCCAAAAGTTTACAATTACAAAGATGCGGGTGGTAATTTTGCATTTAGGGAATTGTCAGAATTCGTTCTAAAAGGTCTCTCATTGCCTTCAAGCAATGCTGTGGTGGAGCGAGTATTCTCTATAATGAATACAGTAAAAACAAAATCCAGAAATCGTATAAATGCAAATATGTTGGATGCTTTATTAAGAATAAAAACTACATTTATTTCTACGAAAACATGTTGTACAGAATTTGTACCACCTAAATCAATGTATGACAAGTTTAATTCAGAAATGTATAACAAAAAAAATGATGTGAACACTATTATTAATAATGTTGAATCATTAGACAATGATTTTAACGATGAATTAATTAATATAGTAAACGAAATAAGTTTACCTGATTTTTATTAAACTTGTGTTATAACTATAATGCTATATGTATCAATACTATTAAAACTGCTAAATAATAATTTGTATTTACTTTTTTGTTATAATATAAAATATAAGATGTTGTTTTATAAAACATGTATACATTGGGCAAAAGAACTTATAATTTATACTGTTTATACTGTTATCATTTTATTAATAAAGTTTTGTTTTTTTTTCAATCATAATTTGTTTAGTTTGGTTCCGTTTAAATAGTTATAATTTTATCTTTATTAATAAAGTAACAAACTGACAAAAATGCCAAATGGTGTTGGCCAAATCCAATAAAGTGACGTCGAAAAAAATTTTTTTTTGAAATTTTGGCGATAGATGGCGATAATTTTTAAAGCTTAATTTTGGCGGTAGATGGCGTTTTTGGAAAAGTAAATTGGCGATTTCCTTATCAATAATTCTGGCAACACTGTTATCATAAGCTAAGTTTCAGTCAGTGATACTAATTTGTGGCTACGACAAGGAACAGGTTCATTCAAAACCGTCAAAACGTCTAAAGGTCGAATAAATTTTGTTTATTACTTCTGTCGATGATACTACAATGTTCTAGTACCTGTAAACATTGTAAATTATTATAAAGTAAAATGTTTAATGTACCTATATTCTGTGTTTAATAGTAATCTTAATATTCAATTCGTTATCACCTATACCTAACAAAAAAGGCATTGTTTTTTTCTAGATACAATGGTTCTCTGTTTTATTTGTAATAACGAATTGTACAGTGGAAGTACACAGGTGTGTTCAAGCATGACACCACTCAGTAATACACCATTCTCAGAAAAATTTCCTGAGATGCTGGGAAAAGAATATGAGGTGATTGTAACCCCTGCTGATCAGATGTGCATGAAATGTGCCTTACTTTTGATTCACTTCGACGATTGTGAAAATAAAATTAAAGTCTACAAAAATTGGATAGTGTCGATACAAATAGGACGTAGAACATTGCTTCCTGATCAGGCTATTGAGGTTGTTGAGGTGAGGATAGAAAATACTTAGAAACAAAGTACATAATATTAAATGGTTATAAAAAAATATCTTTATCAGGCTGCTCAAGAAACTCACGATAGTGTTGAGAAAGAAGTTGGTCAAGACAATGCAAATGACGTTGAACCAATGTTAGCCACAATTGATGACGATAATCTTCCAACTAACAGTAGAGATACACAACACAATGCTTAAGATGTATACAATTTATTTACAATCAATTTTATATTTATAAGCTCCAGTTTTACAATTCAAAATGTATTTTTCCCTTATGGTTTTTTTTATTAATAAGAATTAATAACTTTTAAGTGATATTAATTTGGAGTCTGTATTATTTATCATAATATTAGAAATTAATTCACAATGTTTTATTTTTATAAATTATTAAAAAGATTAAGATATGGAGTATAGTTATAATAACAATAAAAATGTTTAATAAATTTTGGTTAAAAATGAACAATTTTTTTTAATGAACTTCTTAAACTACGCTATAACTATTGGTGATAATTAAATCAAACAGGTTGCAATAATGTTTAAAAAATTCTTGAAAAGAAAATTCTCAAACGAGTTACCTAGTTTTACTTACACAAAAGTGATTTATTTTTTGATATTTGTGATCTTAACAATGTATTTTAGCCATGAATCTATGTTATTATTAAATATTTACATTCAATTTTCAATCATAATTATGTTAAAGGCAACTTATAGACATCTAAACATGCATACATTTTTGTTAAATTGATTTTTATGGTAACTTAATTTTAAAATAAATCAATAAAAATAGAACATACATATACATAATATTAATATTTAATAGTGACTAGAGTTATTAATTTTTATTTTTCAGCTTCAAAAGTAATTATTGATTTATTTTTAGTTAAAGTTTAAAATTATTAATTTAATACTTATAATTATTTTATGGTTATAACTTATAAGTTCAAATATTTGAATACTTTTATGAGAAAAGTTCAGAGCAATATTATTTTGCATGAATTTTAGTCATAGTTTTAATGAATCGTAGCTTAATAAATTAATGTGGTAAAAAATTTAAAAAACACTTCATTGTAGAAACAATTCATTCATTGCTGTGAATCTAAATTTTTAATATTAACTTATTGTTTAAGTAATATTATTAATAAATAATATAAAAAAATAAAGAATAGGTACATTTTATTTTATATTTTAATCGATTGAGTAAATGGCTGAACACGCAACATGTAAAACATAATATTATATATAATACGGACATACAGTGCACTCAATTAAACTTCTAAGTTCAGTTGTTGATTAAGCATCATCCAGTGAACTGTACTAATCAAAATGCTTATTTTGTACAGTCGAAAAAAGATTAATATTTCAATATGTACCTAAATAATATTTAAAATGTTTAAGCTTCAGAATTTAGGGACAAAATGTTGTTTTACTGACTACTAGCAGTAGTGGCACATGAGAAATGTTGTAAAAATTTAAACTTAAAACTCTCATAAAAATTAATGTGACTGTTTGATAAACACTATTCACTTCAGTTAATACACAAAAATTGAAGTTAAGTTAAAAAATATGTTACTTTTTAACTTGTAAAGAAAATAACATTATAATTTACAAAGAATATTTGATGTTTCAGATTATTGATTTTGTATGCATTAAAAAAATGTATAAAACAGAATAAATTTTAAATCTATGGAATATTAGGTAAAAATAAACTTAATTCGGCAACAAAATTAATTAATTCACAAGTTATTGAATAACATGGAAAAAAAATAATAACTTAGAAGACTTAGGTTAGGTAACTTTTCAACTCATTGATGCCCAACCTTTCTATAACGTAGGTACATAAATATGCTATATTATAGGTACCTACAAAATATTATAATTATGTTGTTGCATGTTGCATACCTAACTCTAAACCTTAAATTATTAAATAAATATTTACCGTTGTATTGAATAGTTTTAAATGACCTTGGGGATAGTGATGAGAAGATTCATTGAAGTTTTGAGGAGTAACATTTTGAGTTTTAACTGCGTATGAATTATAAGGTTGAAATGGAATATTAAGGGGTTAATGTCTTGGCATCGACGAATGTGGATATTCATCATCATATTATGATGGGTATTTTGGAACACCTTTAATATTTTTTATTTTATAACTTCTGAGTTGAATTGGAGTTTTTGATTGCCTGTTAGATTTTACAACTGAGCAGTAAAGATAAAAAGTTATTTTAGAATAAAAAGATTCTGTAGAACACCTAGAAGATTATTCTCAAAATGTTGTAGTTTGTTCATTTTTATGTAGTATTTATCATTTTTGTAGCATTTTCTTTTTTTCAATTGGTTCCCCCAGTGATAGTTAACTTTCACCTTAATCTTCAAGAGTTGTATTAGTTTATTTAGTTTGTTGGTTTGTCCTATTGATTTTATCTTTCTCAAAATGTTGGTAAATCGAATCAGAGGATTCATCAAAATTACCTTCTGATAAGTTACTCTGGTTTTGCAGTAATTTAATATATTTCTTTCTGGTCCCTATAACTTGGCTCAGAAATTCTAAAATATCTGCATAGATAATTTTTTTAATTTTAGAAGCTGCTTCTCCAGATATACCTGTCACACATAATTTTTATTTCATCAACTGGAAAAAATAAAAGTGAAATACTTCCTAAAATATTAATAGCTGTTTTTATTTATTACTATTATATTATATTTCAAGGTAATATGCAGGCAATCGATTTAAATACTATTTTTTTAGTTTGTAATTTGGACAAGCCCAACTTGTCCTACATCTCCATAGGGCTTTCCTCACACATAGCCTTTATCTACGTCTTACACCAGCTATTTTCATGTCATTCTCTATTCTGTCTATCTTACTATCTTATTTTATAATTTAGGTAATAAATTATATTTGTTATAACCTATAGTAGATTATTTTATAATGAAAGGAAAATAATGGAGGACAATAAATTGTGATATTGAATTTATATTATAAATGGGCTTAGTATATATACTATGATACCTATACATTCCTTCTTTAGTTTTGTTCAGAAATTTAATATTAGTTCTAATGTATGTAAATGTATGTATAATATACTAAAATAGACCTACATACTTATTTGTTTTTATATTTATTTATTTTGTATTAAAAATTTTGTAGAAATTTAGAACATTACAATAATAATAATAGTAAGTGTTAAAGAGATAATAAATTGTAGTAGATGATGTCTCAAACTTCTAATCTTTTTATTTTTTCTCTTAGATATTTACTTTGATTTAATAAATATACATAAACAATAATTGTTATATATTTTCACTTTTATATTAAAATAACTTTAATACATATATGCGGGTAAGTGGGTACTGCTTTATTGTCCATAAGGTGTTTAGAGAATCACTGTAATTGGATGTGTTAAATATTTGAATTTAATGATATAAAAAAATTGTATACAAAAAATGAATTTGACGGTCTGTCAGCTTATAATATTACTAAGTAGGTATATTTTATAATGATATTGTAATTGAATTGTCTAAGTTATACCTGACTTAAATTACTAGTATAATTTATAAACTTGCAATGTATATATAGACTTATAGCTTATAGCCTATACCTTCCTTATAGTATATTGCCATAGAAGTAAAGCTGTCCTAGTCTTAGTGTTAAGTGTTCAACCATTATATAATAAATAATAAACCTGATCTGTAAATTCATGTAGTAAATTTTTTTGAATTTACTTTTGTAGTCATTTACAAACACGATAAGTTCTATTATTAATTAATACAATATAAAATAATTGTCTTGTTATTTGTAGTCAAATGTCTTGGTTATCTTTCTATTTTACTATTTTAGTATCATCAATTAAATATAACTTTATTACTTATTAAAATATACCTAATTAATAATATATTATTTAGTATTTAGCATTTACTATACTATATACTAAGTGTTAACTATTAGGTTACATTGTACCAATAGTTGGTAGTGGTCTATTTTAATATTTAAATCAATTTTAATAAATAAATAAATGATAATTTGTTATTATTAAATATATATTTCCAAATAGTTTTTCAACACATTTAAAATGAGACCTTTAAGTTCATTTTTTTTTGTAAATTCTGTGTATTGGAGAACAAATTTTCAAATGCAACTAGGATGAAACAATAAATTTGTCTTCTAAGCAAAATGGTATCCTCTGGATATTAAATAATATGGTAAATGTTTGACCGCTCCTCTAATTTTCTCCCCTAATTTTATATTATAGCTATGATAGCAATATAACATATTTTAAATGAACTTTACATCTACTAGATACTGTTCAAAATCGATTAGTCAATAGCACTGACTTAAATATAATATAATTGTGTTAAGGTAGTTAATGTTTATATTTTATAGATAATTATTTGTTATACATTTTTTTTATTTTTAGCATTAAAAAATATTGATTTTAACAAAAGTTATTTCATTTTGTATACCTATGAACATTTTAAACATTACTTATTATTTTTATGGGGCCCTGAAGTACTCCTAGGTTACACCACCTCCCTGGGCATAATCAATATTTTTTAGTTGTTTTTTAAAGTTAGATATTATTAATGAGAGCTGCAAGAAAATCAACAAATATTACAATAAAATGTAACAAAAATTATTTAGCATTACAAACGAATACCACAACAAATTATATCATATATTTATTTCGAATGTAATTCGATGGCTCTGTGTGTTCATTTACCATCGAATTGATCACACGTTTTTTTTTCCAGTCCCATAATTCTGCGTATTTTATAGCGTAAGACAAGAAATTTCCAGAATACACACAGTCCATTACAACTCTATTGTAATTAAAATAAAATAAATATATAAATATATAATTGTTTATAAATCAGAATAATACTATAAATGATAAATGTTGTTGTCTTATGATATAATTATATAATCACAAGCTGTAATAATATTATTTGAACTATACAGATTGTCACTCGAGTTTATTATTCTTTGTAATAATTGTGTAAGGATAATAAGGGCGAAGCACGTTTGGGTACATTACATTATTTTTAACTGTAAATGTAGAACACGTTTGGGTACACAAACACATAGCACGTTTGGGTACATACGCTAATTGCCAATAGATTATTGCGAAATAGGCTTATTGAGATATGATATCTTTATAAGATATGGTTTATGAAACTAACTAAATGTTTCAACGTTTCAATGTTCAGTTCCGATTTGGATTTTCAATCGACAAGATTATTTTATTCTTTGTAATTATGGACGTGAATATTTTATGATGTTTTTGAAACCCGACGTGGGAAAAAGTGTGTTATGATGAACAGTTATAAATTTAGCGAGTTTAGGGAAAACAAAGATACAACTTAAGTTTTTCGTTGCACGAATCGTAAATGCACTGTCACTGCTAAATTAACTGCCAATTTAAAAACGGTAATTTCAATAAATGGTGAACATAGTAATGATGAATTAGTTGAAGAAACCATCACTAAACAAACAGTGATGTCAATTTTAAAGCGCAAAGCAACTACTGATCTTAACGTGAAGCCAAATAAACTTATACGACAAGAACTACGTAATTGCCCAAAATCAGAGCACCTAAGTCATTCTGACGTCAGGTTATTCAGGAAAAGTATGTATGCAGCTAGACGAAAAATATTTCCAAAAATATCAAAATCTTTATTCGAAGCAAAAGCTATGATTTTTCAAAATAAAAAAGATTTTGTTTCAAATAATGAACTATTTTGTTTCATGGATTCGGAAAATAGTATACCTATTTTTACAAATGCTACTAATATGTCCCTTTTAAATAGTTCAAAGCATGTTTTTGCTGATGGAACTTTTTCGTATGCACCAAAATATTTCCTTCAAATGTATACAATACATGTATATTTGAATGGATTTTATGTGACAATTATATTTGTTTTTATGGACTCTAAAACACAAAAATCATGTACTGATGTTAGGTTGAAAATAAAAGAGTTATATTTTAAATTTCAAGGACAACAATTGCAATTGAAAATGATACATTTAGACTTTGAAAAAGCTGCTCACAACGCAGTATTGGAAGTTTTCGAAAATTGTCAAGTGGTAGGTTGTCGTTTTCACTTAAGTCAAGCCTGGTTTCGTTGCATTAAAAATTACAAAGAATTAAATAAACACTATGCTGGAAAAACAGTTGTGTACCAGTGGCTTCAAAGTTTTTTCGCTCTAAGTTATTTACCTTCTAATGAGGTTAATGATGGTTTTGTATATCTCATGGCCAATGCACCACCCAATGTTGAACATTTCACGGATTATATTGTAGACACGTTTATTGATGAAAATAGTTTATTCCCACCTCATTTTTGGGCAGGTGAGCCATCTATGGATCCTAGGACAACAAACGGACCTGAAGTTTTTCAAAGAGATTTTAACAGTCAATTTTATACTTGCCATCCTAATTGTTTTGCAATAATAAATATTTTGTTAGAAGTTCAAGAAGAATCGTACCTAAAAATAGGT
>NW_019101450.1:0-8893 GCF_001856785.1 Myzus persicae | reverse complement strand
GACAAACAGGGTGAGAAGTTGGAGATAGTCTAAGCATTTATGTATATATTATATATATTAAGCTTTTATTTTAATTTTAGATCCTGAGCGGAGAGATGAGTGTCTTGATTTTACAATGATGCGTGTTTTTAAAATACTTCAATTTTGGTCAACAGCAACTTTTCTTGTAGGAAATTTGTCATGTCAAAATCTAACATTGTCAATAGTTTTCAAAAGCGTAAGGAAAAACAAACAAAATATTAAGGAGAAACGGAAATTTTTAAGCAAAGCCAGTATTTGCAAAAATCGAATTTGTTTTTTAGTGTAACTATAAAAAAAAAATGACCGTATTTTCTATGTTTGTGTAAGAACATTGTGTGCACCGAATAATTTTCAAGATATTTTGACTCGTATTGAAATATTTATTTCGATTATCATGGGGGGTTTTTTTTGAACTAATGTCGATAGAGTATTTTCCTCTCATCAAACAATTTTAAAATGTAATACAAGAATCCTCGTGAGTTGATGTTAGCGGATCCACAATAATTTTATATGAGCGTTTGAGTTTAGAATTTTGTCATAATTCGTAAAAATCACGAAAATTAGTTGGCAATTAATAAAAAAATGTCTATTTATATCTAATATTTAATAATGTGATACAAGATTCCTTACAAGTTTCTCTGCCTTTATCAAAAAAAAAAAAAAAACACGACGAGAATCGATGTTTTATAAATGCATTATGGGAAGCGAATAGTAGAATAATCATGAGGGGAGTGTCTTTTATTAAGAGCAAAGCATAGGATGAACAACCGTTTCGTTTGATTTGATTTTCAATAAATCATGAGTGATTATTTTTTAAATACTCTTTATAAATAATTTTTAGTTCTTACTGTTACTTGTAATTATTACTTATATAATATTACCTATATATATATGATATCCTACATATAAAACCCATTGTTAACGTTATCACTTTAATTTTATTTGATATTTATAATATATTTGAATTCGATTGCAGGCCAACAAATTAGTCCACATTTGAGAACTTTAATTTTCAATTTTATTGGGAACTCTGTTTTAATATTTAAGGCATTGTTATGTTACACATTCAAATTAATGTAACTTCAAAATATACAAATAGGTATAATAAGTTCAATTATTAGAGTACAATAAAATAAAATCTGTACAAACATAATTAATACGATTAAGCAATCAAATCACCATAAAATTATATCAATATTTTTACAGGGCACATATAATACACCAGGAATTGACTTAAAAAAAATCCATGATCATAACTTTCCCAAAGTGTATTTTAGTGGAAAATATAAAGTCATGTTTAAGGTGTAAAATGAAACAATGCAGTACTTGGTTGTCTGGTATTGGAGTTTAATCTTGTCTGACCTTGGAAAAAACCATTTTGATCAAATCATACAGAATAATAAGTTATTTTCTTGTATTATTGTAAAACAATAAATTTATTATGTCTTTCTTTTAACAAATAATATAAATTAATTATTATACTCAATTATTATAAACTCTAGGTGATATTATTATCAGTTTTCGACAAACTGTCTCTGTTACGGAAAGTAAGTTGAATTTAACCGAAGAACAGGATTTCAATGAGTTATTCAAGTTACTTATAAGAGATTTATAATGCGATGATGCACTAAGTAGTCATATTCCGACTTGAGGTGCATAAAATGACAGAGCCACTTACTAGAGTGTGGATGGACTCGACACCATTTCGCCACAATCAATGAAGAAAAGAAACCTGCTCTGCATCGTGTACTGTACGATTTATTAAATTATTGATCCTGAGTCTTGCGATTCGAGGCCTAGAGGCTCGATAACTGTTCATTAAAAGTGTTACATTGAATAAAATGTATAAATACGATGAAAACATCTTAGTAGGTTTGTGTTTTTTAAATTTTTGAGCAAGCTAACATTATTTAATTTACATTAACATTGTAGTCCTTAAAAAAAAAAAATTTGTAAATTTAATAATTTCTAAATTTAATATGGTTACAAGTTACGATAATTTATAATGGGTTCATCAAATATGTAGATACAAACCTTTATATAGCAGGAACCGCGTGAACACTAGCAAGATACATTAATCATCTAATCGGTTTATTTTCTTTATAATTATATGTGCAATATGGAAAGGAGCATACTACATGCGTCCGAAATTATGATCAGTAGGTAGTCCTGTGAAAAAAATATTTACAGTCTAATAAATTTAATATGGTTACAACTTACGATAATTTAAAGTAGATACAAATCTTTATATAGCAGGAACGCGTTAACCTTAGCAAGATACATTAATCATCTAATTTTTTTATTTTCTTTATAATTATACGTGCAATATGGAAACGTTCTTGAACTTGGCATACTCATAATGCCTATTAACTTTGAAAATTTATTAGAAAAGTTCACCATTTTTTTTTTTAATTGATATTAAAAAGCATAGAGCTACATAAAATAAAAATACATCTGAAAATGACTCTGTTATTATTTATTTGAAATTTAAAGTTACGAAGTAATGATTTTAAACGCATATTCAAATTATTAGTTGATGAACAATAAGTACCAAGTATCTATTTCTATTTTTACTATTTTATGTTTAAACTTATACATTAATTTTATTATGTTTATAATGTGGTAAGTATCCTTTAATAGTTGAGGATTGAAAATGTGTCGACAAATAAGACAATTCACAATAGATTAGGTTACAATATAATATATATTAAAGATGTGAATTTTGTTAAATTTTTTTTATCGGTAAATTATTTTTTACCCAAAAGAATGTTGTGCTGCTACTCTAATCTAATGCATTCAATAACGCCTTTTACAAATTGTAAGGAGATAACTTTTTTTATCAACTGATCATACAGAAGGATTCTCATTTTAAACATAATATTAACTCATTCTAATAAGACAATTTTTTTAGTATTTTTGGTGACATTATCGCAAAGTTTGAATCATTCGACAAATATTAAATATCAGCCAAAAAGTCATGAAATTCAAAGATGATAAAATTAAATACATAAATACATAATCATGTAAGTAGGTATTCAACAATAGCTTAAGGACGATATTACCTAACCTTGTAATTTATTTTCAATCTTTAGTTATACAAATTGAACATTTTATAGGTTTTAATGAATTTTGTCAGCATTTTCACTCTAAAATTGAAAATAAATCATATTTATGTACCATTAATACTCTTCAACTGCTTCTAAAACGACTTATGCAGAACCTTGTAAAATTGTTCATACATTTCTTTAAAAAAATTTAAAAAAAAAACAAAAAGATACAAAATATTTTTAAAAAGTTGAAATAAATGGATTGACAATGTTTAAATAAACAAATTTCGTGAAAATTTAAACTATCAACGGTGGTTTATTTTTGAATGACAACATAATAAGAAATCGATCAATAAGAATTTGGGTGGATAATCTTGAACTCAAATGATTTGCAAATGTTCGTGATTTTATCAAAACTCCAACTTCAGACCCTACAAGCCGCCCTAAAAACTATACAACAGTAGAAAACTGTATGTGGAAATTAAAACAGGTAGGTATATACAGATATGCTATAAGTTATTATGCAGTACAACATGAGAATACAATATTGTATTATTATGAAATATCATAATAGTTCCCAAAAATAAAATAAAATATATAAGATAATAATTGTGATTTTAAATATGAGGCATGGCAAGATTGGACACTATATTTTATGACCTAAGGTAAATTTTATCATGGTGGTTCCAATGTACTAAAAAATTATGCATTGTAAATTGTATGAAATTCAAAGGTATTACCGTAGAACGTTGTCCATCTCCGTTTGTTGTTGTCACCTAGCTACTATCCACTTTGAGTATTTACTTTCTTACTAGTTATTACTTAGGTTAACTACTACTTTTATGGTTTTTCAAATTTCAAAAATTACTTATTATAAATATTAGTTATTGGTGTTACACTGTTACCAACTCAATTTACTGTTATAGTTTCTATTTTTCTAACATGTTGTTTTCTTAGTATTTTACAGTGTTTGGAAGGAACGAGTTCCAAAATGATCGTATTTCTGGAACGAATTTCTTTCTATAAATAAAGAACGAGAAAATGAACATATTGTTTTTTTTTCAAGAAAAATAACGACATTTTTCGTTCCCTTTGAGTTCCAATTCCACAGATATGTAAACAATTTAAATAAAAATATATTTTTTCTTGGTGGATATGTTGCCAATTAGTGATCGTTATCGAGTGTCGAAGTTAATGGTATAATATAAAATTAACTTATACTGTTTAAAAAATAATAAATTTAGATGAATAAAAGAAAAAATATATATTCAATATTTAGTGATAAATGAGTTTATTATATCAAAATATTCTTATTTTAATGCTTATTTTTGTAAACCTAAGCGAAAATTCATGAAAAAATAAATAATAATTTGTTGTCTATCTTCACTTCTATATTCACTTGTTGAGAAATCTCATCATACAGTTATGCCTCTCATACGGAATCACCCTTTCTGCTAGTCTTGAACCATTCAATCGAAATTCAAAATATTATAATTTTCACATCAAGTAAATTACATTTTTCCTGTTACAAATAATTACCCATTCCTATATACTTCCTGAAATATTTAGAGGTTACTGCTCAAGCATGTCAATCCATATTTAAACGTATTGATATATTATTTTAGATTTTTATTTATTTTTCGTTTGTTGTATTTTTTCAAACTGTATTCCATCATTGTTGTAATATAGTAAGGGGCGTATTAAAAAAAAAAAAAAAATGATAATAATAAAAGTATTCTTACTTATTGGGACTTTCTCATTGTCTCAATCAAAAAACCGCTTTATGCCAAACTTGCCTTTGGTAAGTTTTAATAATCTGATTTATTAAATCAACATGATATTGCATATGTATTATAATTTTCATTTAAGTGCATTGTATACATAATATTACTATCATGACAGGGAGAATATCGTGTTGTTTTTGAAAAAATGTATCCATGTGAACCAAATGAAAACCATCCACTTCAATTTAATATTTATTTTGATAAAAAAACATTCAACACAACTGAGGTAAAAGGGAATAATATAACACTTTTCAGATCTTTTGACGATAATTTTACTGTAAGTATAATATTTTAAATAATTTAAGTTTGTTTAATACAGCGAGACTTCCATATTACAAGGTCTATGAGACAATAAAAAAAAATGTATTGTAGTGAAATCTAAAATCTAAATAAGTAATAGTGTTATACATACCTATTAAATTATTTTAGTTCATAAGAAGTTCATATTATATTTTATCAAATGAATGACGTAAGTTATTATTATTAATAAATAATAAATAATTATCAAAGAATGATTCATTAGAAATGACTTTCAACATTAATAGTGAAAAATCCATTTGAACGGGTTATATAATTTATTCAAACACTGGCCAGCTGATCGAGTGTACTGTGTTGCCCTTTACAAATGCCAACTCTATATGAAACTCGATTGTGATAATGCGAGCAGTATATTATGCCTACCTGCGGTAGATTGTGGACCCAGATCGACGCGTACTACATACAAATAATATGTTTTACTTTCATTTTCATTTTGGACACTCAGATGAGAGGCTATAAGGGAAACTCAGCCACCTTGGTTGACAATGTGCGGCAATCCCATTTTATGTGCATGGTTAAACCTGATCTGCCCAATGTACCACTGGCAATCAATACACAAAAAAGAAAACACCAATTCTACTAAATATTTTTATATTTATCCTATAACCAATTGCAACCTTCTATAAACAATGATGTCCTTAGTATATCTTAAAATCTATGTTTGAGCTAATCTCCGGGTTAGACCTAACGAGTCTAATTGTGAAACTAAATCCTCCAGGGAACCATTCAAACACACCCAAAAAATGTCACCAAAATGATTTTAGACGTTTAGGTAGATAAAGAGCAGACAGACAGGAATTCATTTTTGTATAATATATAGAGTACATCAATATCACAAAATATGTGACCGAATAAATCAAGTCGTGGTTAACATAATTCATATTATAAATATGATGAAACGTGTTTGAAGATTTTTAATTTACATTTAATTTAATTATTGATTATTTTGTCGTAAATTATAAATTATTTTTTTGTAGTTTGATTTAAACGTAGCGTCTTGGGGTTCAACTGGTGGTTGGATACAAAATTCCTATATGTACATAGTACATAACAAAAAAGGCATGCAGTGCTGTGAAAAATCTGGGCGGAAATTTATGGTTTTCGGTTTTGAAGGCCTTCAACATTCAGTCTTTTGACTGTCCAATACGAATGGTAATATTGTACATGTAACTCAAAAACAATTCTGATAACCATCTGAAAATGAAATCATGTCTGAAAACAATATTGTAATAATAACTATAAAAATATTTTATGATATTATAAAAATGTTTATAAAAAGTATTGACAATGTCTAGTATTTAATTGGTTTTTCGCTTTTGATTTACACAAAAAAAAAAAACAAATTCGATTTCTCTGAAAACTGATTTTCCTGATTATTTTGAAATATATTGGGTTAGTTTTTAAATTGTAGCATTGTCTACTATTTTCTTTTTTTTTACTACAAAACCCGATCATAATAAAATCAATACAACCTTATTAATTATCGTTTATTATTTAGCTCAGAATTTATTATATAACGATTTGTGCGCTTCGCCATCAGATTATTATGTACGTTCCAAAAACAATTTATTTTTTCATTTATACAGGGCACATATGTTACATCAGGACTTGACTTGAAGACATTTGAAAACCATAATTTTCCCAAAGTATATTTTTATGGAAAATATAAACTGGTCTTTAAGGTGAAAAACAGTGAAAATAAAATGTATGGCTGCGAGTCTGTGGAGGTTCAAGTCATACGACCATGGGAAACACCAATTTGATTAAATTATACAATATAATAATATGTTTATTATTCACTATTATTGCAAAAAAAAAAAAATAAATACATTATCCCTAGTATTCATTTTATCATAAATAATTTAATATTTATGGTATCTACTCATAGAGAACAATAGGTCAATTATTAGTTCTTTATTGTCATTATTATAAAGAAGTAAATTTGTAAAACATACAGTAAATTAAACAATTGTTTTTATTAATACAAATATGGCTCTAAGATAATCTATTATTTAACCTAAGATTGTATTTAAAAATTTTAACCAATTTGCTTATAAATTGATCGGTATTTTCTTACATAAATTGTCCATCTCTACAATAGATATGTTGAAAAAATGCAAAAACATTAATGTATGTGGTTATACAAAAATTCGGATTGGATAGATTTATACAGTTGATGATCTTGTTCTCTATAATTTTTTTTTTTTGTTTTATGGGGGGTTGTTCAATACCTTTTCGAGTGATCCTAAGACTGCTCCGACCACTAAACGTATTTAATTTATTCGATTCCTCACTATAGGATGTAAATTGCTGGCAACTCATTTTGAAAATCTATAACTAAAAAAATCAGTGCAATTTTTTGTTCGGTCACCATCTTCTCATGTTACAATATTGAATATTAACACTAAAAATTTCAAACTGATAGTGAGGATAAGGCAGGAATTCGACTTCTAGTATATTTTTTTTTTGTATTGGTCAGTGTTGGTAAAGAAATATTTCTTTACAGAAGAATATACATATTTTTTCAAATATAGGAATGAGGAACGGGAAACAGTTCCTATTTATGAGGAACTTTAACTAAAACTTTTATTCACCATATTCAGATAAAAAATTAAATGCTTGTTAATTTTAAGAATAATATTTTCTAGAGTTTATTTAGCGTTGGTAATTTGGTATCACTTCGTCAATTACTAGAAAATTACATACGTTGCAATAAATATAGCTAATCCGAATTTTTCATTCCAGGTTTATACGAGCTCCAGTATAACTTAGTTCAAGATCTTTATTATATAAAGGAATTTATTTTTTTGATCTCATTATGAACTTAAAGTATGTTAATTTTTTATAATTAGTTAAAACATTAAATTTTCAAAATATTATATTACACTAAATACGATATGATAATACAGGATACTCTGTTGTAGGTACTAAAATAACGAACACATTGTCATCATTACCCAAATTTTGCTATATTGATGACGTTAATCTTAAGGAGTAAAATTAAAATAGGCAGCTATTATAATACTTTCGGAGTGCAATGATATTGTAATAATATTTAGATAAGAAATAATTCACAAGTTCTTATAAGCCAGTATCCAGCATTATCGTACATAGTATTTGATGACTGTTGATTGTTATGATAATTACCATTTTGTTCATAAAATTATTTAGAATATGACATTTCTTTTTTCTAGTTAAAATTTGAAGAATATAAGTAGTAAGTCTGATGATAATTTATTATTGAAAAGTATTATGTTTTTGTGTGAAATGGCATTCAAAAAAATTGGAAATCCTATTGTTGGCATTGAATGTAACAACAACTAACAAGACGTGTGCTTATTCACTGATTGAGGAGTATTAATAATAAATATATATGTACATCAAAGTCAATCAAAAAAAATACGTTCCTACTTTAGATATACCAATACTTATTACCTAATATTATAAATTGTAATAAATTATTAACAGCATTTGTTTTGATAAACTCATAATGCGCTCTCGTGGTGTATTACTTACACATGCATACAGAAATTATTCTATTGAACATTTGTAAGTATGACAGGACTAACCATTTTCATATAATGGAATAAAATCCAGGAAGTAGGAACAATTATCATTTATATATTTTATAAAAAAATTCTGTGTTACACAGCTAATGAAATAACTACTGTGTACAGAATATTGTTTAGAATTTCATCGTATATTTGTAAGTCACTAGAGGGC
>NW_019101449.1:347545-480291 GCF_001856785.1 Myzus persicae | reverse complement strand
GGTCCCCTATTTAAGCGTTTATTCCATGAAAATTAGCTGATAAATAATGCTGATGATAACGGCTGTTATCTCGGGGACCCAACTGCCCGATGCCCGGTGCAGCTGCAGCTGCAGGCATTCCATTAAAAATGTAAAAACTACTTGTAAATACAACCTCCTTGAGTTGATTATCAAACCGCGTGTGTTTTCGAATGAAAATCACTGTTATGTTTTTTTTCCGCCACGATTATTAGCGTCAGGTTTGTTTTCCTTGCACTTCATTGTTTTATCTTTATTCTACTAGAAATGATAAAATTGTAATTTTGTTTTAATTCTTAATTTCCTAAACATTCTGAATTAAATTATAATTCATTTCAACGTTTTTATACTTCTAATCTAATAGTGAATATTGGAATGTTTCCGTTCTAGGTTCTTCGGTTTGTTCAAAATTTAAATTTAAACACTTTAAGATGGACAAGTATGAAGGTTGGGGAACAACCGAAAAAACGGAATTGTATGTATTTTTTTCACGTTATTTTAATTTATACCGATTACTTTTCCAGAAGTTTCGTTATTGGTTTGGTTATAATTTTTTTCTGTTTCAGTTTATCAAAATGTCATGAGTTAATTAAAAATTCTAAATCAGAATTTTCATTAACAATTACAACTAATGGCAATCCTACTGGTATGTTGTTCAATAAACTATTTAAAGTTTAATTTATCTTTAAATTTATCTTTGTACTAAATTATTCAAAATACATATTTACACCAGGTTTTTTTATGCAATTACCTAATTAGGTTCAAAGTATAAATTTATATAATTTTAAATTCATTAATTTATATTATTAATATTGTGAATCATTGTTTTCAGATTTGGCCAAAGCTATTCTTTCATTATTAATAGCTTGTATTAAAGGAAAAATAAAAACAAGCCTTGGTTTATCTATTTTAAGCGATTTAGTAAGTATAGCTAGTGATTGCACCAAAATTGCTCTTAGCCTCCCCTATTAACTGTTTGAGTCCTAATTAAATTTGTGAAATACATTTTTATATTTATAAATTAGAGCTTAGCAATATTATGTTTAAAAATATTTTATAAGAATTGAAATTGTTATTGATAATTTATATGCATGTTTTTTAGTGTTCAAATGAAGAAGTAGCTTCTGTGGTGATGGATGTCTTCAATTACTTAGATACAGACACAGCCCTTTCAGATAACGGAGGACCAGAAAGAGAATATTTTGGCAATTTTGTCAAAGAATCGCAAAAGGTTAATATCTATTTTAAATTAATTGTTCAATAATTTATTCAATATAACATTTATCTTTTTTTTATAGTTATTGACTGACAAATTACTTAAAGAACGTTTAGAAATTGACTCATTAAAGGACATAAAGTTATTAAATAATATTTTCTCTACAAAATTTATTAAAATTAAAACTAAACTTTTGTAAGTCGTTATTTTTTGTAAATTAAATTGATGAGTACTTATAATCTTAAATATTGATTTTGCTTTTTTTCCAGCTATAAACAGCGAAAATATAATTTATTTCGCGAAGAATCTGAAGGCTATTCTAAATTAATTACAGAATTAAATTCTGATAATATGGATCCTAAAATAATGGTTGAAATTATTAAATCTTTGATTGGTTGTTTCAACCTGGACCCAAATCGTGTATTAGATATCATTTTAGATTCATTTGAACACCATACTGATAATAAAGCCGAACATTTTTTTATTCCATTACTAAATGATTATATGCCTGAATCACAAAGGCTAACTGAAGTATTAGCATTTAAATTACGACAAGTGAATAATTTAACTCGCTCATCTTACAGATTGATTGCTTTATTAATTCAATACAATTTAATTGGACTGGATAACATTTATCCTTGGGTAAATAAGACTATGGTTTTATATTTTTTTTTTTCAGTTATATATCACATTTTTTTATTTTTTAGTTAACTCCTGATGATAAGGATATTAAAACAAATTGGGAAAAAGATATAAAAAATGGACAAGATTATTTAAGGAAAGCATCAAGTATGATCATAACAAAAGCACCAGAATCCGAAACTACTGATGATAATGATCAGCCTAAAGTATGTATTAATTTTTAATTTCTATTATTATGTTTGCTACATATTTTAGTTTTAAAATTTTAGCCTGAAGAAAATCAAAAATTTTGTTTATGTGAAGCTATGTTAGAAATTGGGGATTGGAATACTGCTCAAGTATTAATTAAAAGATTTCCAGAATACTATGCTGTTGAGTATCCTCCTATTGGTGATGCACTTTGCTCTCTTATAAATCAAGTCATTAAACCTGTTTATAATCAGTAAGTGTTATTATTATTTTATATACAATTTACTTATTGTTATTGTAAATTGTTATTTGATGTTTAACATATTATAGGGTATTTAATCTTCATTCAAAATCTGTGAAACATTCAACGGATGTTAAACCAAATTCACGTTCTCTTAAACACGTCTTAACACTAGAAGAGTTTCATGATGTAGTTTTACCTATGCTAATAACATTAGGTCC
This sequence comes from Myzus persicae, assembly GCF_001856785.1. Classification (NCBI taxonomy): domain Eukaryota; kingdom Metazoa; phylum Arthropoda; class Insecta; order Hemiptera; family Aphididae; genus Myzus; species Myzus persicae. The sequence continues at coordinate 477,764 of NW_019101449.1, read as the reverse complement.
TGGACTACACCGTGATCCTGTTCTTATGTTTAAAATTGTCAGAATTGTTAGAGAGGCATTAACTAATGTACGTGTTCTTAAATTTTACATTTATTATTTAATTATCATTAAATATTTAAAACAGGTACCTAAATACATTAATTTTGATTTATGTATAATTTAGGAAGGAATTAAAAATAAAGATTATACGCCATCTGAAACGGGGTTTTATTTTGACACATTATCATTATTGGATCGTGTCTTATTACCTACTCTTTCATTAGCAGAAGGAAGTAGTATTTCAGAACATTTGTGGACTTTATTGCAACTTTATCCTTATCACTGCAGGTACTTGTAATTTCTAAAATTAATTATTGTTTTTTTAATCGTTAATTATTAGTTTTATTATATTGTTCTATATATTAACATTTCTTGTTATTTATTTTAAATTATTTATGCATTAAAAACAGGTATGCACTTTATAACAGTTGGAAAAATGATACACACAAATATCATCCAAAATTATTAACAAAGAAAGTTGATGTACAGAAAAAAGCTAGATCTGTTATGAAACGTCTTTGCAAAGATAATACCAAACCATCTAGTCGTGTTATTGGAAAAATATCGCATTATGCCCCTGGCTATTTATTTGATTATGTAAATATTAAATTTAATGTATTTTGGATAATATTTAATCTTTTTTGAGTCAAAGTTGATATCAGATATTGTATATTTTTAGATACTAGGGCAAATTCAAGTATTTGATAATTTGGCTAGCATTGTGGTTGAATGTTTAAAGTACATGACAAGTTTATCCTTTGATGTTCTTGGATATTGTATTGTGGAAACATTAGGCAAAAGTGGCCAAGATCGAGTGAAACATGATGGTACTTCCATTTCAGTATGGCTTCAAAGTACAGCATCATTTTGTGGTGCCATATTTAAAAAGCACCCTGTAGAACTTACAGGAATTCTTCAATATGTTGCTAATCAATTAAAAACAGAAAATAGGTATGAATTTTATAAAAAAAATTTAGTGAATTGTTATTATAACATTAAATACTTAAGAAACTAAATGTCTGCAGTTTGGATCTCCTTATACTTAAAGAAATTGTGTTGAGAATGGCTGGTGTTGAGGTTATGGAACAAATAACTCCTGATCAAATTGAAGCTATGTCAGGTGGTGATTACCTTAAAACTGAGGTAAAAAGACATGAAAAATTTTTCTTATATACTTAACTAAACTTAATCAATGTTTTACTATTTTAGGCTGGTTACTACAATCAGATTCGAAATACAAAGAAATCTTCCATTAGACTGAAAGAATCATTATTAGATAATAATTTGGCTGTTGCGTTGTGCCTATTAATTGCTCAACAAAGGCATAGTGTTATTTATAAAGAACATGAATCTATTCATATCAAACTGGCTGGGCAACTCTATGATCAAGTATGATAATTATTTATTAGGTATATGAGATGTTTATTAATTAAAAATTAGTCTGTGATTGAGAGTCATGGCTATGGAAATTTATTTGAAAGAGTAAGTGTAAGTTCAGTTCTAGAAGATGGTACTATTATGCTTTGAACAAATACTACAATGCTTGTTGTAGTTATATATTTTCAGTACAAACCCCACATCTCGCATAATATGTAATGATATCAATTATTCAGTCAATATCTTAAACCATTAACTGAATATGATGGTTGATAACTGTTGATTAAATTATGCATCATTGTGTTCTTAAATAGGGTTGCCATAATTTAATCAAGTAAAACCGGGACAGACAGAAAAATAGTAAATTAAGTATGTTGGTTACATTTAATATGATCGACTAAGTCAGATTTTCCACCGTGGGCAACTTGAAAATAGCTTTTGCAAAAAGTGCAATATGCTTCAAATTCACTTCTACCTTTTTTTATAAAACCCTAAGTAACAGAAAACTCGTCACGAAAGTGACATTTTCTTTTTAGTGCCATAATATTATAATAACGAATAAAATAATAAAAACGAACAATCTAGGCTACGGCCTACGTTCTACTGATGTCTGATGTAAAAGACATTAGTCTGTCTGTTTATCACCCGTATGGCCGTATCGATTATCGATAAAATATAAAAATAAAACATGTAAACTGCACAGTGCACAGCGCACATGGCTTATTTGTTGTCCTTGAATATTCCCGATATTATTATTTTATATTTAGCCTATGGATTTATCAATTATTCGTTATCTTTAACATTAACATGTTGACTCTCGATTTCAATTATTTTAATTTTTTCCTAAAACCGGGAAATATAGGCGTCCCAAAAACATTTTTCGGGACACAAAGTCAAAAACCGGTGACAGTCCCGGTTTACCGGGACGTATGGCAACCCTAGTTCTTAAAGAGCAGACGTAGATTCAAGGGAAGAAGAATAATTACATTAAAAATGCATAAGGAGTTAAACTTTTTCTTGGGCGATGATTGGAGTAGGTTACGAGGTCGAAACCAAGAGCCTTTTTGGGAATGTGGCAATGCAATGTTGGATTTCAACGGGAGAGAGCTCTTTTGAAGGTGGAGTAATTAGCAAGAGGAAGACACAAATTTTTCATTAAGGGCTTTTTTTTGGCTTCCACATTTATCCATTTTGGAAGGATTATTATCCTCATTAGGTTATATGGTTGGTGAATAATTCGTTTCTGTGGTTGGACAGTAATTTTTTTAAATGTGTAGGTAATGAGTTAAGATGATTTTCGTAAAAGAGATATTTGGTATGTTTCCATTGAGTTCTTGCGCAGAATTTTTTGCTAATTATATAAAGGATGAGGTATAAAGGTTAAGGGGGAAAGGAGGAATAAGCTGCGCTGTTGAGGTGGTGTTTCGTGTAGCTAAATTTAAAATGTAAATGAAAATGTTACTATTTTTATCAAATAACAATGAATTTACATTTGTAGTGCCAAGATACATTGGTTCAATATGGTACATTTTTGGGGTCTACATTTTCAATGGAAGAATATATCAACCACTTGCCATCTGTACATGATTTACTTGATCAACATCATGTTCATATGGATGTTGCATTTTTTCTAGCTAGGCCTATGTTTAATCATTCCATTAATGTAAGTATTATTTATTTTCTGCTTATATAAAAAAAAATGGCATTATAGCTATATATTTAAAATTTATTATAGACTCGATTTGATGCTTTACGTAAAGCTGACCCAAATGCAAAAAAATCATTGGCTGTTCGGCAAACCAAATATGCAGAAGCTCATAAAGAAGTGATGTCATCTATTGTTAAATCTGTTGTGCCACTCCATCCTGAAAAGGTGTGGGAAGATGTGTCGCCTGGGTTTTTAGTCACATTTTGGTCATTGACTTTATATGACTTATGTGTTCCAAATGAAGCTTATAAACGAGAAATAAATAAACTTAAAGCTCAGTCTTCAGCAATGGGAGATTCTAAACAAGCAGTGAGTTTCATTAAAATCATATATGTATATTGTATATATATATAGTGATACATTTAACACAGGCACACAATTTCATAAATTATTAATATTTTTACCATTTTTTATTCTTATCGTTTTTACTTTTTTAATGACAACATGCTTTTGTGATTTTTTATTACAAAGGAAAATATTTTTTAAAAGTACTTTGAAGTATAAAAATTGAATTTTGGTAGAGTAGTTTATGTGTTATAATTTAAAGTTGAGTTCTGAAGACCATAATAGATTGATGCAGTGGTATCCCTCAAAATGTTGGTGGTTGGTCCACTATTCCACTTATTTAAACTTTAAATATTACTAATAATTATTATAGAACAAATAAGTTACTTTTCTGAAATGTTATTTTTATAAATCAAAACACTCTGAATAATATTTGGAATATGAAATTAAAAAATGTATAATATATGTTGTCATTCAAAAGAGTAAAATATATAATTTTTTTTCAGAAATGTTGTTCTTAATGACTTAAAATTATGTAAAGTAAATATTCTTAAAAATTAGTGTTTACTGAAATGTTTCATGTTAAATGAATCACCCGTATATTTTAATGTTGATAGTAAGCATATTTCTTTAATTAGAGGTTTCAAAACTAGTTTTATTTTTTTAAAGTAATTTTGTATTGTCTTGTATGCGTTTATATGAAAGATAATATTATGTATACAACTGTATTACTACTGTATCCGTTTTCACCAGTATGTTGGTGATCAGTAAAAAGGATGGATAATGTGGACCAGCTCCATTAGTATCCCTAATTATAATAGTATGACCATAAATTGATTTAATATTATTCATTTATTGGTGAACGTTAGTTATGCTAATTGTGTGTAACTGAATAATTATACATTTAAGTCTTATACCTGATAGTATTATTATGTATCATTATAGAGTACCAAAGTAAAAAAAGAACAAGAGAGATTAGGAATTACTATCGCTAAATTGAACGATGAAAAAAAAAAACAACAAGAACACGTTGAAAAAATATTCTTTATGTTGAATCAGGTAAAACATTGTTTATTTATTCATGAATATATTTAAAATATGTGTTGACATATTTTCAGGAAAAGGATTCCTGGTTTTTATCTCGTTCAGCTAAAGCAGCAAAAAATGAGACTATTACTCAGTTTTTACAGCTGTGTTTATTTCCCCGATGCATTTTCACACATACAGATGCTATGTATTGTGCAAAATTCGTTCAAACATTACATTCATTGAAAACTGCTAATTTTTCAACTCTTTTATGCTATGATAGAGTAAGATTATATTAAGCTTTCAAAACTTTGAATATAAACTTTATAAATTTTTTTTTAAATTTTAGTTGTTTTGTGATATAACATATTCAGTAACACTCTGTACAGAAAATGAAGCACATCGTTATGGTATATTTCTTAATGAAATGTTAAAAAATGTAACTCGTTGGCATTCAACCAAAGACATATTTGAAAAAGAATGTGCTACTTATCCAGGCTTTGTTACTAAATGTAAGAATAGTGATCAATTTGTTCAATCTAATAATGATCATGTAGGATATGAAAACTTCAGACATGTTTGTCATAAATGGCATTACAAAATTACTAAAGTGAGTTGAATCAAATTAATATTTGTTATATAATGTATACTAAATTAAAATATATGAAATACCTATTTTGTTTATTAGGCCATGATGGTTTGTTTAGAGTCTAAAGATTATGTACAAATTCGTAACTCTTTGATTATTCTCATTAAAATTGTCAATCATTTTCCTGTTTTGGCAAAATTAGCCACATTAATTGAAAAAAAGGTAGAAAAGGTAAGAGAAGATGAAAAAGATAAACGGCAAGATCTCTATACATTAGCAACGTCTTATTGTGGACTACTCAAAGGTAGAGCTAGTCAATTTCTTAAGGACGGTGATTTCCATCAGGTTCACGAAAAGGTATAGTTAATTTTTCAACCTATGACGCTTGTCATAAACAACATAATTTATTTTTATAGGTAAGTCAAATAAAAAACACTGTTGATAATAACTCTGATGTTACAAAAAATAATCAATCTATTAAGAAAAAAGATGAAGATACAGTTCCTGAAGCCAAAACCCCACCACTGCCTGTTATTAAAGTTATAAATGGAACATCATCAACAGGTAAATACAAAATTAAAAATTTTTTTAATATTTTATTTATTTTTGTTACCATAATTATATTTTAGAATGGGTTGAGGCTGAAAAAAAGATTGTTGATAACAAAATGAAAACAGAAAAACGACCTATCAAAATCACAAATGCTGAAAAAGTCAAGTGAGTCTATAAATTAAACTTCTTAAAATTTAAAATTGTAATCTTAATATTATTTTTTTGACAATCTTTTAGTGAAAAAATTATAATACAAGATAATATCACAGAAACTTTGAAGGAAGAAAAATATGATGAATCTAATGAAAAGAAAAGAGAAAAACGACAAAGAGATGATAATATTGACAGAGTAAAAGATTCTTATGTAAGTTTATAACATTTACTATTGTAGATTTTATTATGAGTAAATAATAAAATATAATTATATAATAATATATAATTTTTTGGTATTTATTTTATTTATTAGACTGATATCACCAAAACACAAATACTTACTTCTGGTCCTGGTAGTCAACCTGCTAACAATCATAATAAAGTTCCGATCCCGAGGATTAATTTATCACAAATATCGATTTGCGTTGTAGATGTGGCAAGTAATGGTTCTCACACTGCTGAAGAAAAAGGTAAGACATAAAGTATAATAATTAAATAGTTTTAATGCACCCAGTACCAATGTAATTTCGTCCCCAAAATACGTTGTTTTGGGAATAATGATAATGTTCTGTTGAATCATACAAATTAAATAATCATTTAACTATAAAAAGTATTATTCTACTGGGCACATTATACTCTGTTTTTAAATATTTTGATCACAAACTTAATGATATGTCAATAAGTACTCTTGATAAGTAATCAGTGTATAATCAATAAACATAAAATGTTAATGTTTAGCATGTAAATTAAGTTTGGTATGCTATTTTAAATTTAATTGGTTTTATTTTTTTTTCAGATATAAAACGAAAAAAATTGGACACCAGTCCAATTACGAAGGTAAGAACTGAAGTATGGAGCCAACATAATCACAATTCCATTCCTCCTGATATTCTCAAAACAAATAATAAGTAGTCTCATCTCTCAAACAAATAGCTCAAGCAGCTTTAATTTATGGTGTTTTCAATGTCACCTGAATGATGTTTCCTCAATAATTTGTTGTTACTGCAATTATTACTCAAATTTTCGAATATGTATTGAAATTGGTTCGTTCAAACACAATGGAACAATGAATATAGCTGTTGTAGCTGAACACCTACTTTCGACGAAGATTGAAGAGCAGCCTTGTCTTTTATTTACACTTATTTATCACCCGCGTTAGTAAATTAAATATTGTTATTCAATCCCTTTAAATAAATACAATTTTGGTTGATGTTTTCGTGTTTTTGGAGAAAAAAAGAAAAGATATTGTTAACTATAGCTTATATACTTTGGTAATATGGTATCGTATATATATTTTGTTACTTTTTGGTTTGCATTTTCGTTATCCTTTTTAACTCACAGCAGCTCATGAAGCATAATCCTGACGTCAAATCTGAGACAAACGGTTCAACTTTGATAGAGAAAAAAGATAAGAAGATTAAAAAATCACAAACTGCTGATTCAACATCACTAAAGGAAACTCGTAAAGATCGTAAACTAAGCCGCAAACGAGTATGTATAATTTGATTAAAATATCACTTATTTAGTTACTCTTAAGTGAAATAATAATATTTTTATTTTAGCATGAACGACGTGAAGAAACTACACCTGAATTAAAGAGACGTAAAGAAGATGAAAAACGTATGTTGAATCGAAATATTGAATTTATATTTTATTATGTTATCAAGAGGATGTCAGCGAACCATTTATTTTATTTTTCTAACCCATCATAGAAAAAACTAATTTTATGTTTTTATCTTAAATATTAGAGTGAAAGGGGACCTATTATCATACTTAAAGAAAATAACATTATCTTGGCTTTATGGTACTTTCTAAGCTTTATTGATATTTTAATTTTAAATTTGTAATATTTTTCATAGATATAACTCACTTTAAAATTATAGCATTAATAAATGCCTGTGAAGTGCCATAGATAATATCCTTTGCTTTAACTTTTTTTTATAGTTATATTCATTATTAATATTGGTTCTACTGAACACACATTTCCTATGTTTTGTGTGCGGTTTGAGAGTGAAAACAAAATAGTTTGCTGATATCCTCTTAAATATTAATTTGTTTTTATTACTAGATGTAAAATCATCAGCTGATGTCCGTCACGACGACTTGGTGGGTGATAAACATCGGTCTAGTAGAGTAAGTATTTTAAATCCTTATCAAATCAGTTATAATTACAGCAGAATGTATTAATAACAGGATTTATATTTGCAGGAAAAATCGCCTCATCCAAAAGAATGGTCCGAGCGAACTGATTCACGACATAAAAGATATCCTTTTTTAATTATTATAATATGTATTGACATAATTTAGATAGTTAAATGAGTTTTGTAGATGAATGCGAAAATAATTAAGAAGTTGAAATAAAATCAGTCTAAAATCATTGTTTAAATAGGTATTAATAAGGGTGTCTATAGTAGACTAAGACTGTGGGGTTCAGAGTTTCAGATCTTTCCCCCTCAACATATTTAACAGTAAAAAATTTTAGCAGTGAATATTGTTTATTCACTATTAAAAATAATTTTATATTTTTGTTAATGCAATAATAACGAACAACTTAAAAATGATGTGTCCATTTCATATTGAAATAATGTTAAATCATCCACCTCTCCCAAAAATTAGTTTTCAATTACAGCCTTAATATGTATGAGAAACTGTTAATATTTATACACTATTATTAATGTTATTATGATTGCTTGAAACTTGAAATTATGTTCTTTGTGTAAATACGAAGAGGAATCAATATAAAAAATATTTGTTACTTACTAGCCACTATAGGTGTAGTTTGTTGTAGTTTATTATCGTGGTATTATTTTTTCTAATTTATTTTGATTCAAACATTTTTCTTAACATAGTCATTATACGCATAGGACTGGTGATAAAAGGAAGTGATCAATTTTTTTTTGTCAACATCAACATAAATATGAATATTGTCATATAAACTTGTGAATAATTATTGTATTTTAATATTATTTCCATTGTATTTAATCATTTTTTTTTAGTTTTGTTTTTTTTTTTGTTTATGTGTATCAATAAAACATTTTCTTACGGTTGTAATATATTTTAGGTCATGTACGCTCATTGATTTTAATTTTAATCAATTTAACTAAATATCTTTTAGCAGAGATTAATATTTTTAATCTATTGTTACTATTTATTAGTGTTGAACAATTTAAAAATAGAAGTTGCTAAAAGTCGTGCTGTGTATCGTAATATTATTGAGTCAAATTTAGAGAAAATTCATATAAGTGGCCTGTAGGGTCGTGTCCTATGGTCGTTTAGGTTTGGGAGCTGTAGTTTACGATATTTTGTTACCTACATATTGTGATATCATCTGTTAATAATATGATCATTGCTAGTCTTAGACGACTCTAAGGTGGTGACCTGAAAGTTGAAACTAGACTTTCATAGAGATGTGTTACTGGCTACTGGGTTAATTCTAGATTTAAGTTAAATTGTAAACCCTTGCAGCTTATACCACTGAATTAAACACCAATTTAGTTTGGTGTCTTATGTAAGTGTATCATAGACATAATATGCATGACACAATAGAAAAGTAGTAAGCATAAAAAACAACTTAAAATACCAATAATATTTTTTTATTGTCGTTGATCACTCGATAGACCAGAATTGAGTGCTATATATATATAATACATTATAGAATCCCCTGGTAATAATCAGGAATTTAGTGTTAGGAGCCAAAAATTGTTCAAAAGCCAAAAACTAGTTTTATTGTTTCAAGATGTGACGGTTACCTTTCACGAGTATTATAAAGTAATTATCAATGACCGGTTTTCAACTTTTCAAGTGGTTTATTAGAATGACCACTAACCGATTTTAACAGGTATAAATATCGCTTTTTACGTCACATACCTATTTTGTTACCCATCAATAATTACGAATTAATGTCGTATATTATATACAGATCAGAGATTTGATTAAATGAGTTAAAATATTGAATAAGAGAATCCGCCGTTTTGACTTTGATTCCATTCACGTCCATAACTTGGTCCAAGAATCTAAAATGTCTGAAAAAAATGTTGACGTGCCGCGTAAGGTTATAATAATGTGAATTTAAGGTATAACCAAAAGTTCATGTCTTGTAAGGACTGCGGTATAGGTTTCTCAGTGTCTGCAGGTTGTGCAGGAAATACGCCCAGCATTTTTGAGGATTTGAACGACTATATAATTTTTAGGAACCTACGCTGAAAATTAATAAATCACATCATATAAAATAATATAGGGATAATATACGATATTAATGGCGATATTTTGTATTTTTGTGTACAAGATTTTTTTTTACTGGGTTATTTGTAACGGGGATAATTTGAACTCAACGATGGCGGCGCCGCGGAAGCAATGCAAAAGCAGTTCCCGCGGCGTCGTCGGTTAAAAACTGGAAAAAAAAATTTTAACTGCAGATATTTTAATCAGCGAGTTGTTTTGAGAGTGCTCCGACAGCCTAATATTTATAATGTTTATTATTATTTATTCGAAAACGATGGTAGGTGGTAGTATAATACATTGATACAGAGTGATCCATTTAAGAGGGTATACTAATTATCTCTAAAAGTATAAACTTTTTTTGATTTTTTTTTAACTTAAGTTTGTGCTTTTCTAAAACTGTATAATATTAAAAATTTTTTCACTCTTATATTTATTGATCAAACATCTATCAACTTTTGATTTTCAGATAGGAACATATTATGATAAAAAGGTCATAAATTAATAAAACCATTTTATTTATGAATATTTGCGTTAAATTTTTTATTTTTCGTTAAGATCCCCACACACTGCAGCGGTAGCGGTAAAATTCTTTTGTCTTGGCGGTGCCGCCGCGGTGGCGGTAAATTGTGTCCGGACTCATTTTACCGCTACCGCTGCAGCGTGTGGGGACCTTTATTTCGTTTGCGAGGTATAGCTCTTCAAAGGTTGGTGGTTGAAGGAGGTGTTGACTGTTGATTCTACTATTTATTTATTTGTAAATACCAGGAGCTCTAAATGATGAATTTGATAACATTTTTAGATTCAACCATTCTTCCATTGGCTCGACCCAAGGTAACAATTATTAAGTGATCACTATTGAACTTTGAACCCAAATAATTTATTAGACTATCGACTAATTAGACATAGGTACCGAATTCCCTGTAAATACGATATTTTTAGCACTACTGCCTACCAACTCTAACACCTCCTTTGACCACTAAACTTTTAGAAGCTGTATCTCACAAACGACATAACGAAAAATAAATATTTTAATGTGAAAATTCATGATAAAAACAGTTTTATCTATTTATGACCTTTTTGTTACATGTTCCCATTAGCAAATCAAAAATTGATAGTGGTTTCACCAATAAATACAAGAGTGAAAATTTTTTTAATATTATACAGTTTTAGAAAATCATAAATCCAAGAATTTCAGAGAAAAAAATTTAAAAACAGTTAATACTTTTCGAAAGAATTAGTGTATTCTCTTAAATGGATCAGAATGATGCATAGAGTATGTATATTATACTTCACTTCTCCAGGAAATCTATAAATTTTTAAACATTCAATACAGTTATGTACCTATATTGCCTATCTAATACGCCGTGTAAAAAAATCCAGTCCAAGTTGGGAACTTATAGGTCAATATTGGTCTTGAGTCGCTTATACTAGTACAGAATAATTCAGGTATAATACTATTATACATTTCAATGCAATAAAATGCTATGAAATGTAATAATATCTTACAGTGACACTTAAAAAACAATTTTCCAATGTATAAATATAATAATAATATTGAGCATCGATTAATAACAATATGACATTATCTATTTTAATTGTTGGAATTTTAAGCAAGACATCATGCATTATTAATTATGGTGGCCAGATGTACTTTATTTTATAAGGAGAGTACTTCTTTTTGAAGACATGTCCTATTATCCTAAATAAATTGTTGAAGTACAACTAAAAGTACTAATTTTAAATGAATTAACTATTCCAAATGGAAATTATTTTTAAAATAACCTAATCAATAATAACATTTTTGACACCTTTGATTTGTATAGTAAAACTAAAATGCATCCCTATCAATGTTTTACGAAAATTCATGATTTATCATTTAATATACGAATGATATCATCATAGAACAATATCAATGTGTATAAGTATAATAAATATGTACATTTTTTAATTAACAGTACGATTAAAAATTTATGATGTTATGTCAATTATGTTTCAAAATGAATAAAAGTTGTTTAATTTGTTGCACTTTTTTTTTTTATCTGGTCACCATAATTATAATATATATAGCATATTAAAAGTGTGCACTGTTTGCTAATGCTGATTAGTGATTAAAAATGTTGGATAGCACTTAACATAGCATAATCTATATACCTCACTGTGTTATTTAAAAATTATGGACAGGGAACAAAGCTTTTACAATGTCAACAGTCCCACCCCTTCATCTAAACAAGTATCCAAAGGAGATTGCATAAGAACTTTCAAGTTCTTTTAAAAAATTTTTGAATTTACAGTATGCAACAGTAACCATTTACATTGCGATTGATAATATATTTATATACAGCATTCACTTCATAAGTTCATAATAACGACCAGTTTAGGTAAAATATGATACACATTTTATATTTACAGAAAAAGTGTTTACCAGTTATATTTATGTGGCGATACTACTTTTAGCCAGAGGTACTAAAAATATGATTTTTATAGAAAAATCATAAATTTAGTTAATTGTTTTAAGAAGAACAACTATTTTTGTAGATACTCTAAGCTCTTATTAAAATATTGACCTTATTATCATCCAAATAGTTATCGAGGAAATTTTGTGATAAATTCAAATGTTTTCAGAAGTCTTATTATTTGATTTTAGTTGGTGAAAGACAGGAATGTTTTGGAAGAAAAAAAGTTGGGATCAAATTACCTTAATTTTCAATACCCTATGGCGCCGAAATTACCAATCAATAATCAGAACTTACATTCTACGATGACCCCAACAAAATATATATCAGATTCTCTAAACGACTATATGTATTGTAAATTATTGTGTCAGAAATTTTTAAGACAAGATAGGTATAGACTACAGACTAAGGATCATCTGTCTTAAAATCCCTACTCTAGCATCCCAATCTCAGTCTATCAAATTGAAAAAAAGTCAATATAAATTCATAATAAATGCACTTCAGTTCTATTAACAACTGAATAGCCAATAGGTAATGAGTAGGTATATTAACAAGTGACAACCTATATCATTTTTTAACCCTTCTATGGTTCAGGTGATTTTTTATTTTACTTCACGTAGTGTTATTCCACAATTTTTGACGAGCTTGCTATTGTTCAATTTCTTAGTGGTTTGTGATCACTAAATTATAGACCGGTAAGACAAATAAAAAACACTTGTGTTAATGTTCAATAACGAATTTTATATATTAGATATAAATATACTTTTCTTTTTATCACAGTATCAATTTACAGTATTGAAGTGTAGTAAATAATACTTCAAATATAAATTTATCGGTAATATTAATTGTATACACGAGTCTTACACGCATGAATATTTTTAAATGTATATTGACATATAGTTTATAGATATGTATACAAAAAAATGTAATTATTCTTTACAAATACCAAAGTATCTAAAATTATTAAGGTACAAGCAATATAATTTGTCTTTGGTACTTAAGTCAATATAAAAATAAACATAAAGGATATAATAATATCAAAATTAATTTTACTTAAAGTTAGCCAATAATAATATAATTATACAAATAAAAAAAGGTTGTTCTTTAAGAATACTTTGTCAGATTAATGAAGTTTTACCTAATGTCTTATTATGTAAAAATAATACATAGCAAATATGCTTCACAATATTAGACATAATACATATTTGACTTTTGGTTCAAAATATTAGTTAACATTTATAGTAGTGATGTGGTATTGCACTTACTACTAGTGTTAAGAAGATATCAGCGCATTGTTTGTTTTCTCTCTCTGGCCTTAGTGCAACATTGACAAATTTAAGCAGAATTATTATTATTTTTTTTTTGAATAATCTTAAGAGTAAAATTACCCACAAAAAAATCAAAATAATAATATTTTTGAAGGAATGACGTATCAATTTATCTAAATATATATTCAAAATAATGTAAGTTATTTATTTATTTTTTTTTTTAATGTTTAAAGCTACTTTAATTACTCATTGAGAAGATCTCTACACCATTTTCTTCTGAGGCTTATTTAAATTAAATTTTTTTTTTTATTTTGAAAGTCGAATAATAATAAAATATAAAATTAATATGTCATACCCTTAAAAAGTATTATCTTCTATAATTTTTTAATAGATAATTTTACTCTAAGGTTACTCAAAAATCATAAAAAGCAATTTTACGTAAAAACGTTTTATTTATGTTACGCATAGGTCTGAGAAAGAAAACAAATATTGCGCTGACATATCGCTTTAAGTAAAATGATAAACAAATAAATGTATACTATACTATATATTACAATAAAACGCAAGACCTCATAACATTAAATTAAAATAATGTTTTAAAAAGATAAAAATAAAATAATTTTAAAACAGAAACATAATTTAGAAATCTATGTGGTGGTCCATAAACATCGGCAAAATACAAAAAGACTAAACATCAATAGAAAAAGATATTATTAAATCTTGAATAATAAATATTAAGGTAATTTTAAAAGTTGGGGCCCAATAGTCTGATGCAAGAGCAACAAATTATAATCAAAATAATGATGCCTTTTAGATGCTCAGTCAATTATACAAGTTATACAAGATATTCACAAATATACTGTGTTGTGCATAAAGTTTAGAAACTTAAGTTATTTTAAATACTGATTTAGTTGATAAAATGAATATACCTATAGAGTATACATTTGTACATTACACAAATCTGAATACTAAAGAAATTAAGGTTATTATTAAAATGAAAATGTCATTTTTTTTTTAAATTCGGTTTAATTCGTATAAGTTTTAACTGATAGAAAATAATCATTTTGAAATTTTGAGGTGATCAGTCTTGTGTGTTAACAATGTTTTAAAAAATTAATGCTATTATCAAAATGAAGATGAAATTGTATCTTTTTAATTTGGTTTAATTTGCATAAGTTATTAAGTGATATGTAATAATCAATTTGAAATTGTTGAGATATTCAGTCTTGTGTGTTAACAATGTCTAGTTTTCTGTTGGTTATAAAAAGAGTATACTTATTGTATGTGACACTTCAGTAGTCCCAGTTGGTAAATAATTATTATATTTAATACAAAACCATTAAAAAAAATAAATATATGATATAAAATAATTAATTTGTGTAACAAAAAATACTAGAATAAAGATGATAGTTTTACTATTAATTGTTCAATTTGAGAGCAGATAAATACATGGTGGGACTCATGGTGGTGTTTTTCTTAATACTTTGAGAAAATAGCAAGACACTGTGTCCCACTCTTTAAACAAGAGTAAAAAAAAATATCTAAATAGGTCAAAATATTAGAACTTTCTAACTATTTTTTTTTTAATCAGTTATATAATCTTACTAAAATAAAAACGAATTTGTTTTGAAAATTAAAAAATCACTGGTACAATCGAACATGATTGGTGTACTTAGCTTAAAATGTCTTACTTATTTCTCTCCAAAAAAAAAAAATAATAATAATAAATTTGTTCAGATAGAAATGTTAAATAAAGGTATAAAATCCACCTTATAAACTATATGAGATAGATGAAGAAATTATACAGATCTTTAAAATATTGATCATAGTTATTATTTACTTGGGAACAACGAATCGTATGAAGGTGGTAGATCTTTATCGGCTGTTCTTACTTCAGTACCGCTAGCCATAGATTCAGGTGGAGCTGTAGCTAGAATAGCCATTGTGTCCAAGCGTGGCACTGGTATCATTTCAGAAGAATGCGGATGGCTATTAGGGTTGCTTATACAACAAAATGCAGGTCCGCAATGCCTGAATATCCATAGGAATGCAATGAACACTAAAATCATGGTTACCAAGCAGGCAACTGTTGCAGCCACAATTTTAGTCCCAAAAGTTGTGCTGCTCATGTAGTTACTATTGAGTATTGAGACTACTGGCCGACAACCACTCTCATCTTTACAGCTTTTGTATGGACAGTTAACTTTCCCATCATTGAAAAAATCTTTAAAAATACATGTTTTTCTACCACAACTTCTCCAATGACCATTGTCAAATTTGCATTCTACAAAAAAAGTCAATTTATTATTGTGTTTCAATGAACAAAATAACAGTATAATATATTTAGCACTTTATTAATATAAAAATAACATACCTTGAAATGCTGTGAACACAATCTCAAACTTTAGTTCATCACTGGACTCGATAGATTTATTTCCAAGATATATTTTAACTTCGACAATACCCTTATGATCAACAAATGAATTTTTTATTTCTTTATCATCATTTCCATCACTGCCTTGATTATATTCATTACCAATATTGGCTTCAAATGCATTTAATTTTCCACAAATTTTCTCGCCCCAGCTCTCTGACGACTTAATTTTGAAATTTAAGTCTAGAACACTCAAGGTTTTTTCAGCGTGGCGAAACTATAAGTCATTAAATAATGATTAAACATTAAAATAAATAATAATAAAACATACGTACTTGAATATAATCAATACATTGTCCTTGAGCATTACGTCTAAAAGACATATGTTGTATGACCGCAAAAACACCCAACCCAAGTGAGGAAGTTACTGTAAATTTACAATTAAATTCATTCTTGCCAGTCCACTTATGAAAATATTGGTTATCTTTGATCACCATAGCTGACTGATCTTCACGGCCAGATAAGTCTAAATTATTTGAAAGGAAACTCATCGAACAAACACTATCGTTTTCCACGATTTCTACAAACAAAAGGAAAAGACAAATTTATTACTTTACGTTTTTAACAAAAGCATAAACTTATATTTTAGATAAGTCTTAATTAGGGCAATTTTTAAAAAGAACTTATATTTAAGTACTCTCAGTCTGATATAATTTCGTCTCATAACAAGTTAATAAGAATTGTTTTTGATTTATCATTTTTTTGAACATTCATTTATTCCTAAAAATGCCAAAAATTCAATTATTAAACTACTTTTACTATTTAATTTTGTGGATTTATAGTGTATAATAAAACAAATGTTATACTTTGTTAGTACTTCCGGATTTAGAAATTAGGTAATAAATTTAAAGATTTAAAAACAAAATGTTTACTACAGCTTTACTTGCATGCAGATTACAAGCACTAACAAGTACCTAATTGGTAAAATAAAAACATATCAATGTAATGACATACATATTTTATAAGCTCAAATGATTGGTATGGCTTACCTATCAATTTCACTCCCAAATAGTTTTTTTACTTCAAAATATTCAAAAATACCATTGTTTTCAACTCATAATTTACGTTTTGTATTGAAAAAATAGTTAAGGGCAACTAAAATAAAAAACATTGTGTACATAGTCCCTAAAAATTAAAAACAACTTTCTAGGTACAAACATATTTGTAAGAAAACAATTAGCTCCATTGCGAGGTCTATTGTAGTACATAATGGATGAAAATATGAAATATAAAATATACAATATTGTGACATAGTCACATAGAGTTAATTAAGGTAAGATGAGATGGGAGACAAACTTTTAAAAGGTCAATTAACTATTAACACATCTGATTTTTGTATAGATTCATCAACATATGAATACACAATTAGTGTATGTCACTAGTGTGAATATTTAAAACAGTTTCAAATGAAAACAATTTTTTTCGTCATACTTATTTTGTTGAATAACAAATGATAAATATTTGATCAAACCAGGTAATTTTTTTCGGGGGAAGATAATATAACCAAAAGAAAATTCAAAAACATCTGCCTAGATTATTTATAAATTACAGTAAATTATTATAGTTAAAACAATTTCTATACATTAAAAACTAGCTGTTTGTAAGTACAAAATGGATTTCTATTATGTAATTCACTGGCTTAATTATGGGGGGGGGGATATGAAGATATATCTACCATCACACAACCTTTTTTTTTTAAATAACTGAAGTTTTTTTTTTTTTTTTCATTTATTCAAATTAATTGTTTCAATACACTTAGTATTATTACAATGTAGCTTAAATTAACATAGTATAACATAATGTATATTTTTAATATAAATATTAGCTATTAGCTTATCTAACTATGGTATAAAATATAATATGTGATTTAATGTACAGGTTATAGGTTTAATCGGGAATCCGGACAAATGTAATTATGGGGAAATAATGCCTTTAGTAGTGAGAGTATTTAATACTGTGGATAGTAGGGAGATAAGAGGATTTATTAATAAGCTTAAATTAGATATAAGCCTGGAGCAGGTGTCGGTGAATTTTTCTGTGTGTGAGTTTTGTTGTTGTTTGGTGGCTTCTGCGTATGATTTTGCTGTGGAGTGAGCTTTGAATTGAGGGCGCTTAGTTGGTGGAATTTTTGGAGCAGCTTTTTGGGAAGCTGCCTTGTATACTGGGCATCCCTTAAAGTTGGCAGTGTAGTCCCCACTGCATAGGGCGCATTTGGCGGGACTGTTGCAGTCTTTGGAACAGTCTTCCGTGGGGTGATTTTCACCGCATTTTACGCATCTAGGTTTATGACCACAACAGTTTTTCGTGTGTCCGTATGATTGGCAGTTATGACATTGCGGAGGGCTGCGCTTTTTATGCGGTTTCTCGATCTTAACTTTAGTGTTAAGTAGTGATGTGATGTCGTGAATTTCTTTATTGTTGTCCTGAGGTAGGACATCTACAAAGAATAGTGGAAGGGGGGATTTGTTTTTGTTTTTGGCGTTGTACACGTGCTTTACTTTGTGACCTAGCTCGTTCGGTGCGTTTATGATGTCGATGTTTAATGTGGAATAGTGCAGGTTTCTAATGGCGACTCTGTAGGTGCGGAGGTGACGGGGGGTATATGAGTGGAAACTGGCGTCCGTTTCATGTAAGTGGTCAATGATTTTATTGTAATTTATACGACTTGATGGTATAACCTTGAGGTATTCCGATGATGCCCTGCAGGTGAAACCTTTCGGGCTGGTGATATTTTTTAAGATGGTATTGAAAGCGGAAAAGTTCGCTATGCCTTTAATAAAGATAGGTGGAATGTCCGGGTTTCTGACCTGAACGGTGTGAGGCTGGTTCGCTGGAGGAGCGTCCATCGAGTTGGATGCGGGCGTGGTTGCGGCTTCTTGGTCGCCGGAGTCATTTGTGGCGAGTTCGGCAAAACGATTTGGTGTTATAAAAACTTTTGATTTTTTGTCAGTCAGACTCGGCGACAGCGACGAACTGGACAAATTTCTTTTAGACGAATTGGGTGTGCGTGAAGAATTTAAGCCCGGACTACGGGCGCTGTTGTTCATTATAAGTTTATAATAAAAACAAATAATTTATGTTGACTAAAATACGCGTATTCATAATGTTAATTAACGAGAGAGCACAGAGATAACGGAGCGATACGCCGAATAAAGCGACGTGCGTGCGTTCATACTGAATGTTGCGGCCGAACTGAAATAACTGAAGTTAAATTACTGTGAGTTCTCGGTTAAAAAATATTTGAAGATTTAAGGGGACGCTACACCCGCATGTGTTGTCTCCGTCTTACAAATGTAGAACATAGCAAAATTATTTTTTGCTCGTGAAAGAACCGAGAAAGCTACAGTCATAATTAAGAAACGAAATTTTCACCACATAAAAAGGAGAACTTTGGCTGTGCAATATCGTTTTTATTTTTTCGATATCACTTATATGAAAAAAGTTATTATTGTTTCAAAATACATTTGTTTTTGTATTTTTCAAATTTGAATAACTTTTTTTGTACTTCCGATATCGAAAATATAAAAACGACATTGCACAGCCAACGTTCTCCTTTTTATGTGGTGAAAATTTCGTTTCTTAATTATGACTGTAGCTTTCTCGGTTCTTTCCCGCGCAAAATATGTTTTTGCTATGTTCTACGTTTGTAAGACGGAGACAACACATGCGGGTGTAGCGTCCCCTTAAAAATAAAAATAAATGAACAATGGTTAACTTACTATTATCACAGTTAAAAGATAAAACTGATGAAAAATTACAACTTATGACTTCTGACATCATTTTTAACCGCCTAAGACGTATACCCTAGCTTTAGTATACAAGGTTATTGCACATAGGCATATTATATTGTTATCGAACAAAATAAAATGGCAGGGTAAGGTACATGGCTTAAATATAATTTGGGGACAACATATGCTTCCATTTTAATTTCTTAATGTGATACAATATTATATACTGGGGGTACTATACCAATAACCTAGTATATTTAAGCCACGACTTATAAGAACACAGAATAAGTTAAAAATCTTAATATTGTTAATAGTTATTATTTTTATAAATTATACAATATTAAGGCCTGGGATTTTAATGCCCTGAAAATTCTGTAAAATTTACTCATTTTTTTTTTAGTAAAATAGTTTCACAGCTTGAATTGATTGTTTTGGACTTCTTAATCTTTAAAAACAGTTATTTCCATATGTACATAATTATTTTGTTTGGATATAGGTTTAGATCATACATTTATTTACCTGTACATAGTTAATAGTTATAGTTTGTTCAGTTTTTATAAAAATCATGTAAAAGCATGTAAACATTTTTAAGTAAAATTTCAAATATTCAAATTTTTGATTCAAAAACTTTAAAATTCCTCAAAAATCCTATATTTTGTTTAACAATACATGAAACGAGTATGTAATAAAACGTGCATTGCATGGCCAGATTTGGAAAACAATTTAAAAGTGCATCGAAATCCTAGCCAAATAAATATTAGTACAGTGTACCTCGATAATCCGAGGAATAGGGTGGCAGGACATCCACCCACGGATAAATGAATTCCGGGAATAATCCTCAATATTTAAAAAAATAATACAAAATAAATTGGAAATTGAAATTTTTTTTATTTCCCAACATAACACAATATGTACAAATGTATTAATATTCAACAAGGGTATTGCATTTTACGTCGTTATCGAGTAATCGGCTATCACAAATTATCACCCAATTAAACCGATAACGATTTATAATGTAAATAAATGTATGCATACAAATTTTTTTTGTATACATACAGGCATGTAGATGATTTCGTGGAAGATGGCTGATAATCGAGAATACACTGTAATTTAGGATTTTCACTGACATAATAGGAACGTTTGAATGGACTAAAAATGTTGTCAGTGCATTGGGACATCAAATTGAATCCCGAAGACATACTTGACATTTAAGTGAAAAATAAAAAAAATAAAATAAAGATTGACTTTATACTATGAATAGTTAAATTTTTTACTTTATTGTCTTTCTAAACCATTATTAAACCGTTTTCCTCGTTTAATTTATAATAATAAATTAATTTAATATTATGATGTTTCCTTTTTTTTTTTTAGAGCATTACGACAACATATAATATTTTTATGATCTACGATCCCCACTATTACGATTATAAAAACGTATATCCCACCCCAGAAACAATTCCTAATTACACCACCACTGATGTAATTCATTAGTAAGTTGTAGGTATCAGTCTTCAATATTTTCCATAGAATTATTTTGAATCTACTAAAACAAAAATATTTTTGTAATACCTAAATAAAAATAAATAACATGAAGTACAACATCATTCTAAGATTAATCTGCAACTGTAAATGAGGTAATAATACTCTTTTCTAATGCTCATCAGCCAGAAGTCCATAACACTATAATTCCTTGGCCAAGTCATCAGAAATATAAAGCATTTTATAATATAATAAATGATTATAGTATAATGATTTAAAAACTTATTTTTGTAATGATACCAATATATCTTTAATCAACCACAGAATGTGCCAACAACCTTTAGGTATTGTTGTAGTTTTAATTACATATAGATATTGGGTACCTACATATTCATAATAAATATACAAAGATTTCAATGATAAATCAACTTGGTCTTCAGAAAATCAAAATGTACGCCTGAGAAGCCAAAGACGAGAATTGATCATGCTCAGAGCAGTGACATTATATTACAGAGTATAGACATATACTGAGATATTACAGAGTGATCTCTGCTGAGTGAACCCCTGGACCCTTATAAATATTTAAAATGGTGTGTTCACAGTCGGTAATTACTTACTTTCGATGTACGCCATGGCTTGGCCCAAGCACAACACAGCCAGCAACCCGTGTGTCAACGACGACATAATATTTTTTAAGCTTCCTGAGAGGAGAAGGAAGCTCAGAACCTAAGGTAGAATTTACGAACCACACAAGATCAATCGCGTAGAGGGCCACCAGTGGTTCAGACCATTTGTTCTCTGACCACTGAATAATTTTTATCGTTTTTCGGCACTACAACTGCTGTCGTACTTTAATTTATTTTTATTCATAATATTTATTATACCATGATTACGGACACTTACAAAACAAAACAGAACCACCGCCGAACAAACAGACGCGAACTAAAACACCTAAGAGCACTGTAGATACTAACTATTATTAAGTAACTCGAGTGAGTCGCCGACAGTCAGAGCCTGCTGCAATACTGCATAATGATTAATGTTGTTATTCAGTTATTGTCAATTGCACATTTGATTATTATTATGGATGAGGGATACTAACGCACACACACACACACGCGCGCGCGCACAGCTGCTGCACTCACTCACTCTAAGGTGGGAGGCGGATACTATCACAGTCTTCTAAAAAAATAGAAAGATATCTTCCAAGACCTTGCCTGCGATCGGGCAGTGGCCGCACTGTCGAAACGGACAAAGCGCTGCAGTGATACTAGCACCATCATGGATAAAGAACTACGGCTACTTGTTGAACTCTTATGAAATTATCAACATTCTAATTTCTAATTACAATACATTATCCATAACCGTGGTCAGGCCCGGATTAACTCTACCGTAGGCCCTAGACCCATGTTATAATACGGTCCTGTAGTGTTCAGTATTTAAATGATTAAAAAACACAATGTTTGGGAGAGGTAGTGTTGAATCTCAGTGTTTTAAGCCTTCAAAAACAAAAATATTTACAACATGAAAATCAAATATCAACTTTTATAATTATAACTTTATCTGATGACAATTTTAACACATCTTAAAATACATTTTATTTTACTCAAAACATATTATTTAAAATTAAATTACCAGAAACCATAAAAAACAACTTATTTTATACCATCTTGCATTTTCTTCCTCGCCGACCGATCATGTCTCGCATGATCGCATGAAATTCTTATTCTTATTATTATTACACAATATATTGAATATTGATGAATGATGCGTGTGTGTGTGTGTGTCCGCGGTCGATAATTATTATTTATATTACATGAACGATATTATTTTTATATTATTTCCCTAAAATACTCTAAACCGTAATCGTTGTTTCATTCATCATACACAGTAGTTTACCCGTATACCGTATGCATTTTATCGGTTATTGGTTTTATCCAATCTGATTTCAATAAGTAATTATTACGAATTACGATAACGAACATTGAGTGTAAATATATGAGAAATGTTAAACACAATATTTTGTTTGTTGTGCCAACATCTACAGATAGTTAATTGACTTAAAATAAAAAAAAATGATTACAGAAAAATCGTAGCCATTCATTTCATTTTCGTAGGCCCTAAAATGTTCGTAGGCCCTAGGCACAGTGCCTATAGTGTCTATGCCCTAATACGGCCCTGACCGTGGTAACTGCTAAATTGAGTGCTAATGTGCAACATACTTACATGAACACAAAGACACAACGTCATAGCCCATACTATATGCAAGTGATGCAACGGTTGTAGGTAGTATCTACAGCCGTGGTTAATGCTAATTTCCGTATATTTGTTATGCTATTATTTATTATTTAGGTGCTTTGTACAATTGTACCATATGACTATATGAATATGAGTATGCTGTTAACTTTTATAGTCATTCATAATATTTATAATCATTGGTAAAATCATAGACTAATAGAAGTAGACAGAACATCAATTGGGGACTGTGAAGCGTGGGGAACAAATTCACTTAAGCAACCCAGCACATTTTTAAAAAATTTTTTTCGAGATAGACGTATTTCGACGAGTTAAGAACGATAGTGCCAAACAAATTTGCGGAAACCATTATTTTGAAAGTTATAGCTATCCAAAGTTTGCGATTTTACGTTGATATGCATGTGCGCAACACTACTATAGTAAAAAAAAGATAAACAAATTTCTGGTATAGGTAATCATCATTATATTATTATCATTTATTTACATGTCGATATCGTAATCTGTACTATCGTCGGCATTGAAACTGTCCGAGTCTTCGGCAATTACGTAATCCCCATTTCCGGTGTGCGCAGCTGCCGAGTATAAATGGCCAGCAAATTAAAAAAATGCAGACAAAGGTTCAACTTTTTTAGCACTACATTGTTTCAAAAACATACATTTTGCCATGTATCTGGCGTAAAAATATTTTTTCCTACTGTATTGGGTGAGCGATGCTTTCGCTAACGAAAATATCCCTCGATTTTCTATGCAACACCTCCCCAAGTGGGTACATTAGCTAACTTCATCATACGGTTAATGGGCTCGTTTTTTAAATACATTTTTGAGCAACGTGGGATAAAAAAAGTATGCATATTGCGAGTGCATCTGACAGGAACTTTAAAGTTTAATAAGGCAAGGAGTGAAAGGGAGTCGACAAAGCCCGAAAGAGCTCGTTAAGAAAACAAAATTATGAAATCGGCGACGGTCGGCTAAGGAAGATATGTTAAGGAGACGGAGAAGGGGAGTATAATCATGAGGGGTGCAGTTTAAATTCAAGGAATATTTCATAAAGCATAAGAATTTACGCTGAACCTGTTCGAGTTGTAAACAGGTATCAGCTGTTTGAGTATCCTATACAACTGAGCTATATTCAACGATAGGTCATACAAGTGCAAAATATAAGGATTTAAGAGAGCTGGTGAGTTTAAATTCACCAGATATTCATCAGATATGAAACCTAATACCTGTAGAGCTTTTCATGTAATTCTATTAGGGCACGAGGACAAAGAGAGGAAGTAAAAGTAAATCCAAGATCACAAGACACATGCTAGAATCAACTGGAATCAAATTAGAGCCAAACGTAGTGTAAGAAAAAGTGATAGGAGAGCGATTTCTGGTGAATACCATTGACCGGCATTTATTAACATTTAACGTAAGACCGAGAGCTTCAGTTCAGGCAGAGAAACTATTAAGATCGCCCTGGAGTTTGAGACAATCATCGACTGAGTAAATCTTAAGGAAAATCTTCATGTAATCAGCAAAACAGAGAAGTTGGCTATGCTTAAGGAAGATACGAGCACTGTTAACAAACAAAGAGAATAAAAGTGGTGACAGATGTCCACCTCGGGACTCGGGAGACCATATTATGTAGATACTAGTATGGATACATACGATGTCCATATTAAGCACCATATTGACTATATTTTAATATTATAAGAATCGCAGCAATAGGTACTATGTTTTAATGTACTATGAGTTATGAGTTTATGACCAACTACATCTGACAACCATAGCGAAAAATAACAGAAGTAAATTAAGGGGTTAACATTTTAATCTATATTATTATAACTTAGTAATTGTTTCATATTTGAATGTATAATTAACCCTATAATTAAATAAAAGTTAATTTTTAGTTAGACGACCAAAGATGCTTCGGCTGATAAGGAAATGTCGTGGCCGACAAGGAGAAAATGCGGCGGCGGATGAGGAGATGCTGCGGCCGATCAGGGAATGTTACGGCCGACCTCAGATATCGCGGCTACACATTCGCTATTATAATTGTATTAAAGATTTTTTTCTAATAATTGATACTCAAAAACTTTGTTCACATTTTAACAAACTTAATTTTAATGGTAAAAACAAAATATGCTTACCTACATAATAAGTAGGTACACTTTATATTAATAATCTATTAAGGTTTGTACGATTAAACGTTAGTAATTAGTAAAACATTTTTGAGGGTTTACCAGTAAATAGTAATACACAGGCTACCTAGGCGAACATCAATATAATTTATAACAAACTAATATATTTAAAAAAAAATGTCGATACACATTTTATAATTTAAAAACATAAAGTTTATAGTATTTCACTATGATAATAATAGTAAGACGTGGGCCTCAAAAATAAAAAGTGCTAAATTTAACTTGGTTGTGCTAAAACCGTATTGCATTCCCCTAGTTACGCCAATAAAGCGTATAACTAAAAAATGATAAACCTTCATAACGTATAAGATCCACTTATACAGATCTAACCCTCTCGGAGAATTTATTGCACTAAAAAAATTATCAACAATAGACACTAAATCAAACACTGGTAAGTACAATTTCAGTAAAGTTAATTTTTACAGTTTACGTGGATGAAATAAAAAATATATTAATAATAATAATGGTATTATTTTATAGGCTTTTTTTGAGAAACAATTGAAACCTGTAATTTATAATGAGAATGGCTCAGGTCTATAAAAAATAAATTTAATCAGGTAAACCAAAAAAAAAAGAAAAATGATTTTTACGTAATTTTCACAAATTTTAATTGATTTTTTTTTAGAGTTTTTCATCTTCCGGTAACACTTCATGGATAATATTTGGGTCAAAACACAAGTTGAACAGTGAAATATGCTCACTGCTCAGATTTAGAATCAGCAATATACTGTTTCTTTTTTAGAGGTAGTGTAATGAGTACAACATTTTAACTTGCCTTTTATAGTATTATTATTATATTTTAGGAAGTAATATGAGTGATAATTTGGGGGGAGGGGTAAGTTAGTATGTACCGCTGTTTACACTCATTTAAAGCCCACTCCACACCACTGATGGTTTAATAGTTATACATTATTGTTCTGTGGTTCTGCTTTCTCTTGTAGACATTTGTAGTGGAACCACTGCGCCTTCACGGCCTGGAGAATAGGCAACTAAATTGCCACTATCGTCCGCTGTTCCCTTTTTTTAGTAAAGAAATCGAATAGCATATAGAAACTGTACAATTAACTATTATTTTATATTTTTAAGTTGGAGGTTTTTTATATTTTTGTTTTTAATTTTTATTTGATTCTTACAATCTATACACTTTAAGTATGATAAACATAAGTGATGGTATAAAATTAGATTTACAAGATAGGGTAACTTGAATGATAGGAGTATTTTGTATTTTAAAATTAATTTACAACCACCATAATGTGCTATGAACATTAAAATAAAAAAAGTAAATATGAATAAAAATAATATAAATTAATGTAAATATATATATAATATAACATAAATTATAATTATTTAGATGGGAAATTTGCATTAAATTTTGATTTTATGTTAAAAACTATTTTTTAAATATATAATTAGAAATAGAGCAAACTGCACTAGGAATTTTAATTATAAGTATTAATCCAAATGTTAGTGTAACTACTATGACTGTACAACTGCACAAGAAAAATATTAAGCTTTGGTATAAGTTCTGAGAACTTTTGAAATAAATCAACAAACAATAATATTTATGTTGTAAATATGTATGGTTTGAATTGTTTTTTGTATTTAATGCAATAAAATCCACATAATTTCATTTATAGTTTTTTTTTTTTAAGACTATTAAAATACCTCCAAATAAAATTAATACCTATTCTGCGTTTTAATCAACAGTCTACACGACGACCATTCTCTCCGTTGATTCGATTTATCTAAGGGATAATAATTTGTTATTTGTGGAGTATGTTTACTTTATATTAAAATCCCTTAATGTACCTACACACACGACACACATACACCCACACACACACACACACATTAATCGTTGCTACGTTCAGTGTGTTACATTGTTATATACTTATATAGGTAAAACCTAACCTAACCTAACCTAACCTTTTTCAGTTTAATAAATAAATATATATTTATATCAAAATAATAATGTAAAATTATCTTACTACCGGGTAGAAAAAACTTTCATCATTTATTATCGTAAAAGGATCGTGAAAGAACATTATACTCGCACTGTACTGTCGTCTCATCACACAAACTAATTTAATTATTATTTAAAATTTCTCTAACAATTATATTGATGCATATTTTGTGACTTTTAGTGTAGTCAATAAATGATATGGGTGCAATTTAAAATGTATTCTGGTGATTGTACTATACTATTATCAGGGTCTCAGGGACGTATTTAGGCCGGGGCCTAAAAAAAGTACTGTACATTTTTAAAAAAAATTTAAATTATATTTATGTTGAAAATAATTTGTTTGAAATACGAAAAAAAATGTACAGCGGTGGCGTTTATTATCTTGTTTATTATTAATATCTAATTATAAACTGCATTGGTTTTTCAAACGGGCGGCTATAAATATACAAATAAATTATCATAACTTGTTCTATGCGTGTACGCAGTAATTGCAGATTTGCGGCATAGCTATTCTAAAGAATATTATTTCCAATTCTAAGGTTGCGACTATCATGTTGTAAGCTTCGCAGCTTTATAACCTATTGATGAAAATATTGTAATTTGTAAGCCGTCGTCTCCTTAGAATCCTTATACATCCTTATAATTATTATTAGTTCCTAGAATCACTATTTAGGGTCGAAATAGACAGTTGGATTTTTCTGGCCGGTTGCCGTGTTCCTCCTGTACCGGTAAATACGCCGGAGACAGCAAACTGGGCGAACTGATGACCAACCGGCGAAAAACATAAGTGTTTAGAAAGAACGTCGTTCACAAGTTCACGTTCATATTTAGTGAACGATATGCGAACGTCACTTGTTTTTATTAAATTGAACTTGAACGATGCTTTTATTTTACTAATTTTTTAACGATTTTTAAGGCGCTCAATTTATTTTCCATTTAATAAATATGTATGTATTTAAAAAATATTGATTAGTTATATTATATAATTAATTCCTATTATTAAAATTAGAAAAATTAAATGTACAACCTAGTGAACGCATTTATTTTTTCAATGAACGTGAACGTAAACGAGTTCCTTTTTTAAGGGCTGAACGTGAACGAATTCATTTTTTTAGAGAATGTCTCAAACACTGGTTCACCTTCACCATAAGCTATAACAAGGGCTATAACTCTATAATAGAACAAATCGCATGGCAAAATTATTTTGTGTATTCATGTGTTTAGATGGTTAGTCAATATTTTTGTTATAATTAATTATCTGTGTTAAATTGGGGGCCTCTGTCTCTTATGGCCCAAGGGCCATCAAGTTTCTCGCTGCGCCACTAACTATTGTTACCGGCCTTGAAACCGGTATAAACCGTTAAATAACCTAAACCGGAAAAAATTGGAGATCGGTACCTATATTAGTTTAAAATCCGAAACCTATAATAATTTTATTTAGGTATTAAATTCAAATTCGAAACCGGAAAATCCGGTTTCAAACCCCACCTCTAAATTATAATGTCCTAAAGTTTTTTAATAGGTCGAAGTTAAACGATTTGGGCTTCGGAACACCTGAACACTAAGTTCAGATCCCACCATATCCCCCCCACGTTGACCACTAATGGGTTTATACTTATTTAAGACTGCAGTAATCGGATTTTGCATTTTTATAAAACTCAATAAGTACACGACCGTGTTATCAACAACAGCGGTCTCTTATCTTCCGACGCAGATTTTAAATCGTAAGAAAAAGTCTACCGTTTCCACCGATTTAAAATACCTAATTAAAATTAAAATTATATTTTGTCCGTGACAGATTTTCGTCAGTCGTCAGACCTCAGACCGTTCGTTGAAACAACTATGGCCATCAAACACTTGTCCAAAGGTAAGTGTGATGTGACGTCACGTCTTGTTTGTTGGACCACAGAATTGGTGAAATTCTATTTCCGTTGTTGAACTGAACTAATTGTTTTTCATGCTTCTTCCAGATTCCACTGAACCGCCAAAGGTGCCGGGTTCATTGCGCTTCTACTCTATGCGATTCTGTCCCTATGCACAGAGGGTCCAGCTGGTGTTGAATGCCAAGGGCTTGCCGTGAGTAATCCACTGTTTGGTCACCAATCTGCCGATCTGTTCCGATAATTTTTTCCATTACAGTCATGACACGGTGTTCATTAATCTGTCAGAAAAGCCTGAATGGTACTTGAAAATCTTCCCTGCTGGCAAGGTTCCAGCTTTGATTTATGATGGCAAGTTTCTCTCTGAAAGCCTGCTGCTGGCAGATTTCCTTGACGAACAGTACCCCGAACCGCCTTTGCAAAATGGCAGTCCTCTCCAGAAAATTTTGGACAAGCTCTTCATAGAGTCTTTCGGGAAAGTAAGTGCATGTAGCTAAAATACTCCACTTAACTAATAGTTTACAAAACAGTGAAATAAATTTAAATAGGTACACTATATAGCCTAAGAAGTAAATCATTGTTTGATTTACTTTTTTAAATATAGTAATAAATGGTTTTATTGTGTTTACTGTAATGTTATAGGTAAAATACTTACTTAAATGAGTAAACAAATGGCATTCGATGTTTATTTTATGAAATTATTGTATTTAATATTTAGGTAGGTACAGCATTTTATAAGGTAATAATGACCACAAAAGAAATAGAAAAAAACAATTTTGATGAACTTGTTGATAGTTTAATTCCCATTGAAACCGAACTAGCTGAAAGAGGATTCAAATTTTTTGGAGGCAAGTAAACAAATACAAATAAACAATGTTCTATTGATTTTTGTAAATTAGGGAAACTTTTTGAAAGCATGCTAATCTTTATATCATTAGTATCTATTTAGTATATTATTAACACATTATTCATTAGTTCAATATGCTACCTATTTAAATATCTAATTAACATTTGTAGAATTGCGATTAACAAAATTTTATAAGATATCTGTACACTTGTTTCTAATTTTTTTGTCAAGTATAAATAGTTATTGCTTTTTAAACTGAATACAACAATTAAATTGTTTACAAGTCTTAAATATTATTTAGATACCTTTATATGGTATGTAGTATGTTGTTGCTAGTTTATGTCTAATGTAGTATTATAGTGTGTGCCCTACCTAGATGACATACATGTGATGTCTCCGTCTTAAAGCGTTTAAAGTGTGTAACAGAGCAAGTTTACGTTCAGCTATTCTGATTTGTTTTTAATTTAAATTATAAGACTGTAAGATTAAATTTACTTATTATCATTGATATAATAATATTGTTTAACATAAAGTTAACAACATTATCTGTGTTAGGTTTAAAGTATTTTCTAGATATTTTAATTTTAAAGATAGTGTGTAAAATATTAAAATATTCAAAAATGATCATAAACTCACTTCAAAATCAAAATTTCGAAAAAAACGTCTACCTCAGAAAATGTTTTTACCTATATGTTAAATATTAGGCGAATTCAGTCTAATAAACTATATGAGAACTGCTGTAGGTAAATTTGTTAATACGCACTCTTACAGATTGACAATGCATGCAAGAGAAACATCCTCTTAAGTCTCAATAGATATCATAATGAACTTTCGGAATATCTGTAAGCATTGACTATAGAATAGTCTATTCTTTAACCAATGCTGTAAGGTTTATTTGAAGCCATTGATATCATATTAAACCTATACTTGTATATGAGAACCATTGATGAATTTATTATTTTAATTCTTAGGTAACAAGCCAAATATGGTTGACTATATGATATGGCCTTGGTTTGAGCGTTTAGATGCCATAAATCCATATTCTCGTGGGACGTATGTTATACCTTTTGAAGACAAATTTCCCAGACTGGTGAGATTTGAGTAAATAATAAAATTATATTTATATATTTAAAGCTTTGTATTGTTTTGTAATTTCCAGACAGAATGGAAATCCTTAATGATTGCTGATAATACTGTTGCACCGTACTACATCACTCCAGAAAAGCATGCTGAACATTTTACAAAAAAAAAGGCTGGATTACCTGCATATGATATCTAAAGCAATCATCTTGATTTTTTGCCCTTAAACATTGTTTTTAACATTTTTATAATTCATTGGACATTCAGGTTATATATCTATTTGAATTTTGAATAAGTATAATTTTTTGTAACATTACATCAGTGCTTGATTTGTGGAGGAGGGGACAGGGTCTTCTTACTTTTTTTTTTTGTGCGCACGCCTATTTTTTTGAAACAGAACGCTGGGAACGCAATATTTATTTGTGAATTAGTAAACTGTCAGATTTTCTGATACAAATATAATAGCCTTAATATTTTTACTTTATACTTACCAAAACATTGATTGTTAAAATTCCTTATAGAGTTACTACTTAAACTTGCATAGTATAGGGGTTGTTCATGTTTTTTTCGTTTTTTGGAAAATATATTCATTATTTTGAACCATAAGCCTTTATAGATTTTATAGCTTGTACAATTACGCATTTATACGTCTCCTAATTTTTTTTCCAAATCAAGCACTGTATTACATATTGAAATAGGGGTTACTCTTTTTAATATTGCTTTAATGTAATCAATTACACAACATAAAAGTAATGCTGAATTATAAGTTTTAAATGATGCTTATACTTTGCTTTTTTTTTTAAATACAATTTGTAGGTTTTTAAATTCAATTTTTTTATTTATTACTGTTATCGCCATTTAGGTAATTAAAGTTTTGGCACAATCCTGTTTCTCTTTAATGACTTAACTTATCTACTCATTGTTATGTTGTGTATGAAGTGTTCAGTTAAGTATACATTGTTTTGAAACCAATTAAAAATAAATTATGCTATTAATATACATTTACACTTTTCAAGTGGTGCTATGATATGTTTGGCCTTCATCCCATGTTCAACATCATTCAAAAAGTATTTATATAATAGGAAAACTAGATGGTAATCATAATATTAAGGACAGTGGAGAACATTATCTAGGCAAACTTTTTTTTTTTTTTCTTCGTTTAAACCGACAGCAGAGGAGGATCTGTTTGAACACTACTACACCTCTGCTGCCATCTAGGTATACCTAGTACTTAAAGATGAAACTTCAATAGGTAGTTTCAAAAAATATTCCTGTATTGATAATCTTATAGAGGAACTAAGAAGTTGCACATGACTCATTTCCTTTATCACTTTTAAGACGTATATAATATACACATATTATATTTTGAATTTTGAATTATAGAATAATAGAATATGGTAGATTATAATATCTGAACTAAATTTATTTGATGACCAAAAGTAAAGATGAACTAAAGAATTTGTGATACAAATTGCTGTGGGAAACCATCTAGATTTAACTGAAGAAGTTGGAAATGATGGCGGTAAGATGATGTAATGGGAATTATTCATGAAGAGTAGTACCAGAAAGTGAATATATTGAAACTTCTATTCAACCTTAGGTGAATGAAATAGAAATTAAGTAAATTCAAAATGAATGTGCACTATTTGTTTTCTCTTTAACCCACATGCAACATAATATGTTAACAATATGCAAATATTGCAAATCAATTGTTTGTGGTTAGCTTCAATAAAATAGTAAAATGTTAGTTATGTTTATGTGTTGGATTTTTCTATGATATTTCAATTATTTTGCTATACTTGGGTATTCTTAAATTGTAATTTGTATTATTTTACCGACATATAGCTTGCATTAACATTGAAATATCTATAAAAATAAAAACTTATGTACAAAGACAGAAAATGTTCTTAATGACTTACTCTATTTTGCTATTCAGTCTTTCGGATGTTCCACTAAGCCTCGTGGGTGGTGGGCCAGAGAGAGAAAACAAATTGATTGCTAACATCACAAATTAAGAGTCAATTTTAATGAAGAAATAACTAATAGTGTAATAAAAAAATAATTGTAAATATAGATCTTAGTCCATTGTCCATCTATGCCACGTGGTATCTATCTGCATATTGCGTATGGTGTTCACAACTATACTCTCTATACTCTATTGGTCTAGTTTGGTTAGTTTGGAATTATAGAAGTACAGTAGTACAGTGGAGCAAGTATTCAGTGCTTATATAGTGTTATAGAGAGGAATTTAATATGGGGGGTGGGGGTGTTACCATAATAATTGCATATTATATAATAAATAAATGAACATAATAATTACATTTATGTATACTTTCCTTGTTGTAAGGGGAGGTTGGAGTTATATTTATAGCTCTGGACTCGGGTTAGGAGAACCATAGACCTTTGTTATATTATGGTTAGGTGATAGGCCATTCTTCGCCATATAACCGTAAACTTAAAACAGCAATATCTTCTAATATATAAGTTTCCGGTAAAAAACAATCACACCTTAGTTAATAATAATAAAAAAAAAACTAAATATAAAAACACACATCATTGTAAAATCAATACATTCATCGGATCTATCAGAATCTAAAATTGTGGGCCATTTTAGCATATTTTTCACCAAAATATAAATACATATATTTTAAGCTTAAAAAAAGAGGTCAAGTGGGTATTGCTCTGCTATACAGTAGTACGTTGTCGAGTATGTCGATAGTAATGGATGCGTCATTATTTTAATTCAATGAATCTAAAATGGAATTTTACAGATACAATAAAATGTTATTAATAATTTCTTTAATGCTTTGTCATTTTTGACCATAGACACTTAACGTTTTAACCTGATGTTTATATTCATTGCATTTTTCATACCTACATAATAAAATGTTCAATATATTTTGAATTTTTTTGAGCTATTAATAGCCATAACAAATTTTTCTAGTTTTATACATTTTTCTTAAATTACCCATTAAACTTGATTATTTATCAAGTACCTATGCTCGGCTGACTCGTCTTCGCTCTGAATCGTTTTAAGTATCCAACTATTTATCATTGAATTCAAATTTATCACATTCATTACAATGAAATACTTGACAACTACCTGTACTTATACTCAATAATATATAATATGGAGATAAGTAATTGCATTGATCATGTTTTTTTATTTTTAAATTTATCAGATAAGGCATAATTCGCAGCCCAGTTTTATTATTTATTTATTTTGTACAAATAAAATAATAAAATAATCTTGTAGGTTGTAGGTAACCTATTAAATCGAACAACATATTATTTTGTTGATTTAATATTGTATTAGGTACTTATACCTTTGCAACATTAAAATGATCATGGTAATCGAGTGTACTTCTTTACAAAATAATATTTATTAATTCAAAGACATTCTGGAAAAAATTTGATACACGATGGTGTGGTATCTTCGATAATCTTGCCTCCCTCTAGAATAAGTACTCGATCATAGTCTACTATTGTGGATAATCTATGCTAAATTATGACAAAACATAATAATACTTTAATATTATATTGTTACTATAAAACTCAATATGCGAGCACTTAAATAAATTATAATTACAGCAATTGTTATGACTGTTCGGCCATTGAATGATTTTTTTATCGCTTCTAATAATTTGTTTTCTGTTACGTCGTCTACGGAACTGGTCGGTTCATCCATAATAAGACAAACATTATCTTGCAAAATAGCTCTTGCCAGACATAATAACTGTTTTTGTCCACTGCTCAAATTATCACCAGAATTATTTACTATTCCTTCTGTTAAAATAACCGATAAGTATAATTATATATAAGTATGCGATTTTAATTTTAAATTTTTTCTTGTTTATAAATTTAATTTAATTTAAAATTAACCATACCTAATTTATTCATTAAAATGTTGACTATTATAATATCTATATTTATTTTTTTTAAAACTTGCAAAACTAAATACTTTATGTTTTATAATAACTTTTTCGAATGAAGAAAGAAAACTACTGATCTTAAGGAAAATCCTTAGGAAAATGTTTTTGACCAGTGAAACGGAAGAGTGGAGAATGAGAAAAAAACAATGAACTGGAAAATCTATTAAAAAAAGATAACATAGTGAACACAATTAGAAACTGGAGACTTCAGTGGGCTGGACACGCTATGCGAAGTCAGAACAACATAATAAGAATGACCATGGACCATTGGTAAAAGACCACTGGGGAAACCTCGGTTTAGGTGGGAAGATATTATAAAAAAATAGACCCGGAAGCACTGAAAGAAGGACCGGACTGGAAAGTACGAGCGCTGGATAGGGAAGGTTGGAGAATTGGATGTGTGACGGGATGGTCTTAATGGCCGAAAAACCCCAAAGGAAAAGAAGAATTATTTTTTTACATAGATAAACTGCACCCTTAGTACTCAAAATTGCAGCTAGAAGTCACAGCTACACAATATAATTTTGATAAAATCCAAATTTAAAATTTAATTAACCCCTAAATGGTTACTTTAATGCTTTTAAATTGTTCTATGTATCTTGCTTGAATATTATAATTTTAATTCTAAGTAATTTATTTGAATCACA
Source organism: Myzus persicae (assembly GCF_001856785.1). Classification (NCBI taxonomy): domain Eukaryota; kingdom Metazoa; phylum Arthropoda; class Insecta; order Hemiptera; family Aphididae; genus Myzus; species Myzus persicae. Next base: position 441,664 of record NW_019101449.1, on the reverse strand, counting down.
ATCAGAAAATGAGATCACGACTTATAGCCGTTGAGCAATAGGTATTAAATGATTAAAATAACAAAACTGACACATTTGGATTTGTGACTTGTGTTAGTTTTTCATAATCATTTCAAATCAAATATCAAATTGTCATGTGGTCATGTGACCAATAGAATAATCAATACAGACATTATTAAGATTTTAGCTAAAAAAACAAATGGTTATTAATCATAATTTTTAAATACTAGTAGGTATTTATATTTTTTATAATCAAATATATTTAATCTATATATTAGGTATTTCGCAGGTCTTGATTTTGATGTATCCAACCCCACATGCCGAATTGGTTCTCGTTTGAAAAAGGTATTTTATTAAGGTAAGCCGAATCGGTTCCCGTTTATTTACACGCGTTTTCTCTTTAATGATTATGTATTAAGACTTCTTTACATAAATAATCTCCATTCAATTTCACGTGAGCCTTACATTTTCGTTTCTGTACATATCTACCTGACTACCTCTGTATGTTAACCTCTGCAAGGGTTTTTTGGAATCTGAACTTGTAATTGTCGATAATCAAAGACTTAGTTCTTTTTTTATTTAACATAAACTCCTTAGTATCGAAAAATCAACTTAACCGATCGGGGAATCAATATCGGAGTATATTTTCTTGTATAGGTTAGGTATATTTAAATTGTATACTATCTAATTTATATTTTGTACCAATTATACATGATGTTTAAAAATGAAAATTATAACTATTTGACCTGGACACAGACGGAAACTAATTCGGCTACTCCTGTACGACTTTTGGTGATACCTACCTAAAATATGTAGATAAAAATGACGTGTAATGACCTGTCACCGTAATTAAATGTTTAATTTTCAACTATTTTTTTAAGGCTTGTTATCATATGACGTGAACGTTTTAATAGCTTAAAAAAAAACTATACTTCTGTTTTTTTTTTTTTGAATATTTACATCAAAATAGGTACCGCATGTCCACAATATGAGTTATTGTACTTATATATTACTAAATAATATACTGAATAGTTGTTAAATATTTGGCTTACCAAGTCCTCCTAATTGTAACTTGACTGTATCTTCCATTTGAGCCATTCTCAAACTACTCCAAATCTCATTATCTGAGTACTCGTTTTTTAAATCTAAATTTTGCCTTATTGTACCACCAAACATTTTGACATCTTGAGGTATTACAGAAATACGGGATCTCAAGCTTTGCAAAGGAACATTATTGATATCAACTCCATCAATCATTATTGATCCATCTCTAATTGGAACCATATTCAAAATGCTCATCACTAAAGATGATTTACCACTGCCGGTTCGACCACAAATGCCTACCTTGAATTTTAAAATTGTATTATTAGAACAGGTACCAACATTTATTTTTCATTAAGTTTTATACTTTCTGTCCAGGTGGAATATTTAAGCTCACGTTACTGATAACTGGTTCTTGACTTTCATTATACTTAACCGATACCTTATCTAAGACTATGTATCCTTTAGACGGCCAAGCTCTTGTAATTACACCTTTAAAAATTAATTAAAAAATAAACGGATATAATACATAGTAGATACAGAGGTAGGTATCAAATATAAGTTTACTTTCGCTTCTATAATTTTCGATTGGAATAGTTGCGAATTCCTCGGTTCTTTCTACAGCGCTCATGTACGTTTCTAGGTCCGCAAAAAATTTGACTACCCAATTTAAGTACACAGGAACCAGCAAAGTATAATTAATAGCTAGTCCAACCATTGCTGATGAAATAGCGGAAGAAAAAAAAGTAGTTGTTATTAAAGCCACCATAGTTGCTACAAAGACTATTGCCCCTCCTAAGTAATCCTGGATACAACAATGATAATAAATAATAATGTTACAAAATCAGTTTTCTATATTAGTTCAAATGCTTTAATAATAAATACTATGGGGGACGAGGTGACCGAGTGGTCTGACTCTTCCGCTGCGACGCAGCCGGTCGCGGTTCGATCCTCGGCCACCGGGCGGCATTTTTCTCCGGACAAGTCGCGGTGACCGGAGAGCAAGTGCTGCCATCCCCCACCCCCGGGGCATGGCAGAAACCTACGGGTGCCCCATTCGAAATTCTGCCAAAACAAACACACACGTGTTCCCCCTACCGTTCCAAAAACCTACAAACCATCAATACAAAAACCTACAGTACCTACTAATAGCTAATGGCCACAGTTGCCGGGCTCAGGATCAATTAAAAAAAAAAAAAATAAATAAATACTATACAAAAACATGTGATTTAATTTAATTTAATAATAATTATATATTAAATAGGACTTATGTCCTAGGACCCTAGGTATAATATATTATATTTATGTATATATTATAATAAACAAAGCTTAGACTTTATGCACTTAGATAATAAAATAAGCATTAAAAAGTACAAGAATATGCATTCAAATATACAAACAATTTAAATAATATCGAAAATGTTAAAATTAAAAACTGAAATATTCACTACAAGTAAAAGTTTGAGTTTAATTTACACAGAATTAAACATAATATTTTTTTATAAATATTCTACACATTTGAATATAAAATATGATAATTGAAAAATTGTAGAGTTTTTATTTTTGGCTTTAAAAAAAACAGGGTCGCTATAATTTAATAATTTACTAATTGCATATTAAAAGAAAGCAAATGTGAAGTATTATATTTATAAGTGGTTATCTAATAATTACAAGTTGACTAACTAGGTAGTTTAATTTGCCTTTGCCGCGATGCTATCGTGTGGGTACCTATGTTGTGTATATAATATAGTATAAGTACCTATAAATTATTTACAATATACTATATAGACGTAGCCACGTAGGTACATATTTTACAATCGTATGATGAAGAAATTATTTTCTTCGTGATTTAATCAAAATAAAAGTATACTATTAGCATTATGCTAATAGAAAAACACATTATATAATAAATAATGCAATATATAAAAATATGCAATGAAAATGTTTGGAAATTAAACCCATTTTTTACATATAGTTTGTTACGAATATATGTTATATTATGATATCCAATTAATCTCGAATATTATCATGGCGTATATTAGATTTCATATAAATTTCTAGCTCTGAATATAGGTACTTACCAATGCTATACCCAACCAACGATTTGATGAACTGATTATCAAAAATACTTTCGTGTGATTATCAATTCTATTTATCATCTCGGACATAAACCAAGTTTGTTTTCCAAAAGCTCTTATTGTATCTAGTCCAGATATTGTTTCGTTACAGTGAGTTATCATGGGTGACCGTAAGTTACCTTCCAATTTTTGTAAATCTCTAAGAAAATAAATATTTTTTTAAATACATTTACTTTAAATTTTGAGTTATTTATTATAATAGGCTGTTATATATAGTATGCGGTCTACCGGGGTGAATTTACGAGTATAATATATATACTATATGCAGTCTACCGGCGATTTACAAATAAAGTATGTAATCTACCGCAATAAAAAAAAGTAGATTAAAAATTAAAAATTTTATCATATATTATATTGTCATTCTACAAAAAAAAAAAATAATTAAAAAAAAAAAAGCACTTATTGGTTATAAATTATTATGTTTATCAATTGTGTCAAAATTGTTGTCTAGAATATGGAATATTGTGTTGTTTTATGTTCATTCGTTAAGAAACTGCTCCAAGTACAAACATTTCCGCCATATCTCTCAAAAATTCATTAAACAAATCCGATTTATTTATTCCTCGCCGTCATACATATTTTTAACTACTTTTAAACGTAATGGTCTCCATAAACTTTCCATTCATTGAGTATGCGCTTGTGAAAAAACCGACCGGCCTCAGGTAGACCGCATCCTATAGCGGCCGGTAGACGGCATACTATATGACAACCTTATAATATTATATGGAATATAGTAATGTATAAAAGAGTATAATATATAAGTATTTGGCGTACATAGTTAAATAGGTACCTACCTGGAGGAACATCGGTAAAATTTTTGAACTGTATAATAAACAAGACATATGGGTACAACAATTATTAAAAACCAAGGTGTTATGATAGCATTCACGATGATTCCGCACAAACACAAGAAAACAAAATGTACCAAGCGTTGCATAGATGTACCAATTTTCTATAGGTGCAACAATTAGTCAAAGATTTAGATAGATAAAACGTTTAAATCCCATGGCGCTTATACATACTCAATACAAACCTTGTCAATAATAACCAAGTCATTGGAAAAACAATTATCTATTCTTCCAATCGGGGTCGAATCAAAAAACGACAGTGGACATAGAATTATATTATTAAGCATGCGGCGATGAACTAGTTTCCTGGCTTTTAATGCTCCATACTGGCCTAATGTATTCGATAAGGCTGATAAAAATATAGAAATCATACATAAAAGACTGTAGCCAACCAAGTCCCAATATGCCTGAAATATACTTCATTGTCAATAATTTAGTTACATGTATATTACGATAGGTACTTAGTTAGTGCTTTAGTAAAATGTACCTACTTGTGCTTCTGAACGAAAATCTGTATTAGACCAATAACTTAGCCAAAAATCAATGATCACTCTCGATGTTTGCCAAGAAATTGTGAGTATTATATAACAAATATAAGTGGTCCATCCGCTCCATGATATATATTTGAAATACGTTCTCAATGAAACCGATTTATAAACAAATTCATCTTCAAATCGACTTCGTTCACTTTTTAAGTCTAAAAGTTAAATTATGAATTTTATATACCTATAGGTACTTACATAAAATCTATAAATAGATATTTTATATTTCATACCCGATGTATGATCGTCACTAATATCAGATCCATTGGAAGGAATTTTTTTCAGCATGATTGCTTCCTCAGTTAAATCATCATCTTGCCTGAAATAATTTTTTATAAGTATTATAAAAAAAATTCTCAATTTTGAATATATACCTTAACTTTCGTTTGATACTATGCTGTGTAATTTTGTTTAATCGATTGGAAGAATAAGGTACCCTTCAATATAGATAAATAAGAACAAAAATAAAAAAATATTATTCATCGATACCTATATAAATTTATAGCAATAGCTTATACATAGTTATAGTTCGATAGTTGCTAGTCTTACCTTACCGACGACAAGACATGACGTCTCAAACTTTTTTGTACTTGTTTTTCTTGTGGATAGTTTCGATATTTAATACTCGAATGAAAACTTATGGCTGGTTGATTCACTAATATTTCGTCGACGAATGGTTTACGTCTTGGCAATTGTATATCTGCAATAGTAGCTGATCTTTCTCTTTTTTTATTTGAAGTTTGCCAATGATTTCTTTCAATTATAGAATCTCCATCCCCACACTCATCAGTTGGAAGCAAAAGATCATGGGTAAGGTATCTAGAGCCATATAATGCTCCAAAATTCTTTTTTAACTTGAAAATTTAAAATAAATTAAATTAAACTTATAGCTCGTGGTAGTTGTAAGACATAATTATAGTTTAAAATTTTAAATCACAATTAATTTCATAAAAAACATTTATAATACAAAGATATAATACATTATAATTATAATATGGCGTATCTTTTAAACAATTTTTAGATTCTAAACTTATGCGATGAATAAATTAGATTTACAGTGATATATATGTATGCTGACGATGTTAATTTTCATGCCTTACATTTTACCATTTATGTAAAATTGTTTTTTTAACATTTGGTGAACATTTCGAGTATCTAGGGTTATTGGTTTTTGAATTACTTACAGCAAAATATCAAAAATTGATAGATTGAAATCGTTAATTTACTGCAGGTGAAAATATAATACCTAATATAGTAACATACAATTTTAAAATTCAAACGCTCATAAAATGTAACTTTCCGGTAACTTAACTTTTTCTTTAAGGTACACAAATTTGAGTAGAATCGTTTAATGTATGTATGGAAAGAAAATTTTTACAAATTTCTATCTGAAAAATAATCAAACATTTTTCGAGATTTTTAACTTTAAATCTATAACAAAAATAATCGTGCCTTTGTATCTTTTATATTTTTGAACTTCCATTAAATAATCTTAAGAGAAACTTTGCTTTAAATTTTCAAGTATTTTTACTGAATGAAAAAGTTTTTTCCAGATAAATTACAAAATTCGAATTAGCTAAAATAGAATCAAATTATTTTGAAAGTGTCTACGGTTATTAGTTTTTGAGTTATGCGAAAAAATAAAATATATATTTTTTTTAAATTGGTTTCGAGTGAAAATTTTTTTCACTTTTTTTTGTTTTTCAAGACGCTTTGTTATCACTACTACGTATGAGACAAAAATATAAAATATGTTATGTATACATTTTAATATTGTTTTAAAAATTACCTTTTTTTGACTTTCAATCGTTGGCCAATTTCGATAAAGTTGATGACCTATTTTACTAACTAATTTGAATAATTTCCAGCGTTCAGAGGCTGTTCGTCGACCATGATCTTGGTTCTCCATTTTAACCATCATATTTTGAACACCTCTTGTTTCTAGATCAGCTAAACTACCAAAAAACTCGATTTTACCCGCTTCCACAAGTACAATCTAAAACAAAATACTTGTTATCCGATTTTAAGTCTAATATTTTGTATACATGTAGATCTATATTCTATATATTATATTATATTATATTAAATTAAAATACTTAAAATTGTTAAGTATTAAAACTACATTTTATCTCAACGATTCTGAGGATAACTTTATGACAATTTCAAATAGGTACCAACTAAAATTGCACTCTACGTGTATTTGAATAGTTTAACTCATTCACCAACATTTATCGTGCTTGAAAGCTAATTTTACACATAATATTTTAAAAAAATTATCATTTTTATAAATTCCATTGTTTAAATTAATACCGTATCAGCGAACGAAAGATCACTAGCGAAGCTCGTAGTCATGATTACTGTTTTAATTTGATTTAAAGTTGATTTTTTTATCCCGTTGAAGAGCACATGCTGACTAACATCGCTATCTAATGCAGACAAAGGATTATCCTATTTAAATTAATAACAAAAATGCAATTTTAATGTTGAAAATAATTTATTATTAAACTTTTTTCTTACCATCAAAATAATATTGGCCTTTGAGTATAAAGCCCTAGCAATTGCAACTCGCTGTTGTTGGCCACCACTCAAAGCTATTCCTCGATCACCAATTATTGTCCTCTCTTTATCCGGCAATATGTCAATATCAGGACCCAAAGCACAAGCGTCTATTACTCTTTTGAATCTCGACTTGTTATATTTGTCTCCAAAGACAATATTTTCTAAAACCGATGCATTTAACAACCACGTCCGTTGTGATACGTATGCTACTGTTGTCCCTCGTTTGAAATCTATGTCTCCAAATAAACAATTCATTTCTCCAAGTAAAGCAAGTAACATCGATGTCTTTCCGCTTCCAACTTTCCCAGTGATTATTGTTAGTTTACCTGATCACAGTAGTACATTATTAATATATTTTACTCATTGATCAATTACCCAAATGACAATACATCTACAAGGTTTTACCATGTGGTATATGGTATAAGTTTTCTATAATATAATATGGACAATAATTTACCTTCTTCAATTTTTAAATTGTCAACCGTTAGCACCGACATTTTTGAATTGGGCCAGGCAAATGATGCATCTTTTATAGAAACACATATTTCTGTTTCCATATCTTGTTTAGTACTGTCATTTTCTTCAGAAATATTATTTTCTATTAAATTATTTGAGATATTCATATCAGATTTAGTCCATGACACATTCGCCTACGATGAAAATTGACATTAAATTAAATAACATTTTAATTAGAATTTATACGTATACTGTATACCGTATGTTTGTGTTTATTGTTTTTATTTAAGCGTGCTTTTAAATGCTTTGTATTAGGTGTGATCTCCGGAAGTGACATGAATTCTTCGATTCTTTTTGTGCTTACCTATACATCAGAATAAATATCTAATTACTATCTAAACAATTTAATATTTATTTTCACTTATTTTGAAACTTACAATGGCTGCAATAATAATCGGCACTGTTATAGGGAAAATAAATAAAGGAACTGTCAACTGATTTGACAACGCAAGGCTTGAAAATATCGCACCAGAGTCTAATTGCGTTCCGTTTTGTAAGCAATATAGACCTAAACAAAACAACGATACTAAAACCGATGATGCGTGAGTTAAAAATGCTGAAAACAATATAAAAAGTTTTTAAAATAATTACACTTCAATGAGAAACAAAAAAATTAAACAGTTTTATGTACTCATTGATCCCCAATAAATCGAGTCTTTGTCTAAAAGCTCCAACTCATTATTACGAGCGTCCGTAATGCGATCAACAAACTCATTCTCCCATCCACATAATTTTACAAGTCGAATACCTTGTAGTACTTCATTTGTTAATTGCAGACGTTTATCTGACAAATTCTGTAATGAAATTATAAAATATTTGAAAAACAATTAATAATACTCTTCAAGTCATCAACTTATTTGAATAATCAAATATATTATAACGCATTTACTGATATTTCTTTTGAGTTACTAGACATCTTTTTACCGATGAAAAATTGTAAAGGTATCATAATCACTATACAACAAGCTGATCCAACAATAGCACTCCACCCGAGTTTCAGATATAATAGATATATCAAAATGATTATCTAAAAAAAATTAATCCATAAACAATTTAATTTATTATTCAGATGTACATTTTGTTTATGTTCTATTGTATAGGTAATCAATTAATTGTGGGATCATGCACACTAATATTCGTATTATTCAATTAACCATAGTTTTGGATTGTTGTTAATAAAATGCTCACCAAGTCGGCGTAGGCACGTACAAGTTTTCTTGAGTTTACATTTTTGGAGAATTATCATATATTTAATATGTGTATATTTTATTGCAATAGGAATAATAACTAAATTGTACTTTAAGCAGTGCTTAAAATGAGAAATTTACTGAACAGAAACGTATTTTTTTTTGCAAGTAGATAAACACAATTTAAGTGATAAGTTTCTAAAATGTTAACCCTTTTTTAATACTTACTTTATAGTTGTACTATTCTTATGGAACTCATCCCATACTTTTTAACACTCTTAATTATTATTTATGTGTATTTAGGTATGTGTTTTTATGATATACAACTTTAAAGATCTGTATAGTGAATGAGCTATAGAAAATAAAGGTTTTGAAACTCTGTATTACACTTCTTCTCCTAGGGAATGTGATTCTAAAAGACTAAAAATATTAAAAATAACAAAATCCATTTTCTAGTTTCAAAGATCTTCTTTGCTAAAGAAAAATCTAGCTGAATCCACTTTTTTTATCGGTAAAAAGTTAGTTAATTTTTTTATATAAATTTAACATTTTGTATCTACTTAACAAACCTTTTTAATATTTAATAAGCTATCAGCCTACTTTCTAGCTTTTTTATTTTAAGTGTCAAGTTAAAAAATAGAGTTTTGGGGCTGTTGCTTTTCTGGATTCAAATCATAATGCTAAGGAAGTTAGGCATGATATCAAATCCTCCTCATCATATATCTTAAGCTAAAGCTAATTTAATTACTTCCCTAGGTACTCATTATTACAAATTTACATTTTTATTATTTTTCTATTTACCACAAACTCAAAGTTTAAAAAATTAAAATTATTTTCTTTCCAATTACCATTCTTACTCAGGTACTTGATTAAAATCAAGAAAGTAAAAAGGTAACTGTGTATAAGCTATATAGCCTTTATGCTTATTGTTAACTATGGCGTTTTAAAATAATTTATACTTAGCTTTTCTAAAAATCAGTCAAATATAGTTATTATTAACAAGTATCTATTATGAGTAATACAGTATTATACTATATATTAGGCATTCTACATTACTACTATTGCCATTGATTAAATATTTAATCTATGCTATTACCTTGAAATAATTGTTAGGTAAATGGCGTATACCTACATACCTTTAAAGGAATTGCCCATATATAGTGTCCAATCCAAAAGCTAGACATTATATTTGTCGTATCTTCGGACAATAAATTTATGATGTGTCCATTTTCTGAGGTTGAGTCTACTTGAGTTTGTTGTAACTTCAACATTTTACAGTAAAGCATAGCCTAAAAAAAAACATATTTTCTAGTTTTTATCTCTTCATTTAAAAAATATTATTTTTAAACTAAACTTGAAGTCCAGATTTAAGACGTATGCCTTCGACGTTTAAAATATGAGTACTAGCTTGTGAAAAACTTCCTTGGGCAATACAACTTATTAACATAATAAAAGCCATTACGTAGCCATTGTTCAAAAATTCCCAAAACGTAACACAACACGAATTGTCCTAAAAAAATATATAATATTGTTTGAAAAAAATATTATTTGCTATTTGAATCAGATCAATGAATTAATAGGTTTATAATTTTAACTGTATAGATTATGCTGTATGTAATTGGATTAGCTTCAAAATAAAAGTACATTATTATCTATTATCTTATTATTGGTTAAAATATTTCTAATAATACACCTAATGCAATTTAATGCGATTTTAAGTGTATTGATTTTCACTGTTATTGATATGAACTATGATACTTACCGCTTCGTAATTTGTCAAATTAGTAACATTTTGTTCTTTTGCTACAAAATTAACTATTACCGATACTCCTAATGGACCAATATAACCTACGAAGTCACCCATCATTTTTAGAATTCCGCCCACTAGAAACTCCTTCCAGTACGCTTTACAATAACATTTCCACATGGACACTTTTGTAGATGTGCCATATTTTTCCTATAAATTCAAGTATAAAAAAAACATAATATAAGTAATTAAATATAGCACAAGTACCTATAACAAGTTATATTTTATACATATATAACTCAATTAAGTATAAACCGATTAGTACGTAGATGAGTTATGCTTTCATTATAAACAATATTGTGAAATTGTGACGTATTTATGCTGTGATGCCCCCTCTTCATTTGTAATTTAACTTATGAATTGCCTATGACATTAACTTATATTATAGAATCTTTTATCGACATAATATATCTCATGTAGGAACTTACATAATATATACTTTCTAGGTTTGTTTAGGAACTTACCATTCCCCTTTGGATTTATAATTGTGGTAATCGTTAATTTATATTATGGCAAGAGTTTAGAGGCTTAACAATTATTTTTTATAATTATATAGGTACTCTTTAACCCAACTACAAAATAAATAACGTAAATATGCCACTAATATAATAATATATTGATATACTATAGTAGTATAGCAAGTGCTTATATCAATTAATAATTATAAAGCTATATAGAGTTAGATATAACCAAACCTTTTGTTGAAGATAAATATCGTAAAGTCTTCCATATTGTGTTGTAGACTTTTCACGATTCGGCAATTGCCCCAAGTCTTCCAATTGAATTAAATGTTTGTAACAGTTTCGTAGAAATCCAGTCAACCAATAAAACGTTATTCTCGAGTACCAGCTGCATAAATCATGTTTGTATGTAAAAAACTCTAGATCTAAATCTGTTTTGTTTACCCTCGACTGCAGTTTTTACATTTTATATGAAACATAAAATAAAATAAAATATGAAAATAAATTATTTTTATTTAAACGCGTTTATCGATTGAGCTATTATACTTCATGCCTATAAGACTTGTCACGTATATACGTAGGTGCAATATTAATTAAAAACGCAATCGTGCATTTTTCTAATACTGCAATACCTATATAATTTAACACCTACGGATCAAGTGGTCCACCTGTATATACAACAGCTAATTAATTATCGTCAGTCGCGCGGCGAAGTTGATTTTTTATAATACTTTCATCGGTGTCCCGGCGACGATCATCTGCTGATTTTACCAATATGTGTTTCGTCGTATACATTTTAATAATTAATTATTAGTTGGAAATAAAAAAAACTCTTCAGGTTTTATAGGCGTATGTTTTTTTATTAGGTTTATGGAATAAATTATAAATTTATACGTCGCGCATTTCGTTTAGCTATTTTCCAGCAAAAGGACGAGATTTTTTCATGAAGATTTCTTTTTTAGGCATTTTCATCGCCATGGTACATAATATCGATATTGTATATAACTGTATATAACTGTTTATTCGTACCTATTAAGAGTTCTAGAGGTTAGGTAAAGTTGATTTATTCAATAGAATGTGCGTTAGGTTGAGTCTCTCTACCGGTGAAGTATTCAGTATTGTGGTATTCTTCTGTCGAAAATTTCTAGTTCAAAGTAGAAGAAACCTCCAGTAGAATGGAAAAGTCAATGTAGGGTATTTCGTTCAGTTGATTCATGGTGACATTTATTCTTGTTTTATAAGCCACTATACATTATTAAACATAAAAGTTGTTGATAATGTGTAGATAATTTATTTGATGTAAACTACCGCTATTACATTTTATTTTTTAGAATCTTCAATAAACTAGAGTCAATATATTATCAACTATATCATAAGTTCTGTTTATTTCAAAACTTGTCGTAAAGCTGCCATGTTTTTGCTTTATAAAAATATTTAAGATTTTTTCCTTCGCAATCGTATACCAAAAATATCATTGTCACTTCAACATACTTTGACTAATCACATGCAGCCCGCAGTGGCTTGGCGTGATGAGGGAGATAAATCTAGGGTGGCTGACATCGAGTAAGAGATGGTGGGTGTCCAATGAGTAATAATTTAGTACTATTTAAGTATAGGTAGTTAAAATATGATAGCCCTTGTCGGGTGTTGGTTGGGAGGAATTATACTAAAGACCTGTCTTTTGTCTTTGAAAAATTGAAAGTTTCACACTAATGGATTCACGATAAACGTCTGTGTGTAATATAAACGATATAATTATAAGTGGGCCTCTCACTCGTCCAATCATGGCGTAAAGATGGAGCGCCGCTGTGGCGTAACAGCAGACCGACGACAGGGCCAGCGCCGATGGTCGGACGTGCGTGTCCACCGCGAAACCGGCGTCGGCGAGCGACACGAACAGCAGGGCCCGGCTCAGGCCACACACCAGCCACGCCAGCACGCCGCAGCCCATGGGACCGGGCTGGCCGGCCACCTCGAGCATGTAGCACACCAGCCCGGAGCTGAGCTGGGCCAGCAGGCCGACGGTGGCCAACACCAGTGAACCGCACGTGCTCAACGCGTAGTCGACGGTCAGCGCAAACTCGACCAGACACGCGATCGTGTTCACGGTGCACCGAGCCGAGTGGCCCTTGAACAGCAGTCGTCTCGGCGAAGGATTACTGCAACAGTGGAACAAAATAGAACAAAAAAACAATATTAAAATTTATTATAACTATATAAGCACGATTTATATTAAACGCACCTTCAAGTCAACGTTTAAATATTTTTCGTAGTGCTGTTAATTTATTATAAAACGTATATCATAACTAGGGCAGAGGACTTGTAGCATTTGCATATTTGTTTTGCACAGTCACGAAAATAGCAGAGTACGAAACATATACGTTTTATGATTTCACAGAGATAGTTTTAAATTTTATTTTGCATATAAATGCATATTTGTTGACTCTTTATGGCTACAAGTCCTTTGCCCTTAATTCATAACTATTTGACGATTAGTGGTGAATTCTTCAGAACGATCTAGATCAGAGTAGACAAGCTCTGATTCGGGGGGATGCTGACTAGTGACTATACCTAATGGTTTCACATTATAGCCGGTTCAGTCGGTTAGGTGTTCGTAATAAAACTCGAGGTTTCGGTCTCAATCTCATGTAGGTTTTTCAAAATTATTAAATATTTTTAATGAAGGTCAGGTTAATATATCATTTAACTCGCCGTATTCTAAATAAGTACTAACATCTTTAATACTGCCATTATTGTCTGTTTCTAAATAAAAGCTAAATGTATACACTTGTATACGTATATAATAGTTAAATAGTTAATACATAATAAATGCACACTAATTACACAATAATTGTATATTACACAATATAATATGTGTGTTGCTGTTTTTATTAGACCGTAAAAGTAAAAAATATATTTCTGTATTTAATTAACAGTTATTTAGACTGACTCCATGTAAATTATCGTTACACATTAAGTGACTGATGAATATTATTAAAAAGGTTTACAATAAAACCAGAACTAATCTATATAAAACTAAGAAGTAAGAACCAAAAAATACTTTCAGGTAACTCAAAATATTGGTTTATTTAAATATCAGTATGACAATTAACATACATTTTTTTTTGTTTTTATTTATAAGACGTGTTTAGAAATAAAATAAAATATTATAATTATAACTATTACTCATTATTCAAGAAATTAATACTTTATTTGAGTACATAGAAATGTATTTCGGTTAATAATGTTAAGGTATTATATAATATTATTATAACACACATAGGTAATAACTACATTATGATATTATATCCTAAATTCCTAACCCTAAGCTCCATGGACAGAAATCCGTAAATGTTTAATTTGAATTGGGTTTCGCCTTAAAATTTCAAATAAATGAATAAGTTAAAAAATAAAATACCATTTTACATAATATTATACATAAACATGAAAAACACTAAAAAGGCCCACCAGGGAGATTAAATACTTAAATGTTTTGCAAATATCTATGAGTATATCAGTTATAAATATTAAACAGTATTATGGGATATTTTTTTTTTCACTGCTTCTATATGAATAACTGATTAAATGACTTACCTCGTCGAAATGCATTTTATGTATATAAATATTAACATATTCGCATAAAGGGCGAATCCAAAGGTGATCACATTGAAAAGCTCCATATCGCATGGATCGTAGACCAGCCATGGTTTTGGCTCTGTATTATTCCACTCGGCCCTGTAAGTAGTACACCAAAATCTGCCCATGATAAAACGTTAAGGATACGACTGTTTCGGTCAAGTCAATACGGTTGATTGATGCGATTAAGCTTTGGGTCCCTCTGTTTTACTGCACACGAATTTATAAAGTATATAAAATATAATAGCTATTTAAAATCGGGGGAACATCGCTTATACGCGTTCGCCTACTCGTCGACCTACACCGAGTGATCGCCTAATTGAAACGGATGTGTGTTGGGTTCACAAAATACTATCGTGTACCTGTTGACACGTTCAGAATTTATCGATTATGTTTTTTTTAGAGAAAAATCTTGTTTTACACAAGTTACGTTGGTAAAATAATGACTGAATACTACAATTTATAGTTTGTAGACTAATACAATTCATTTCTTTGTTTATTCCTATTTCCTATACAGCCATATACACATTACACACTAATAAATTAACGAATTAAATGAAAGACATTTTGAAAACTATTTTGTATAGAGTTGAATTTGAATTTGAGTTTTTCATTGATATCGTTTCATTAAAATCTGTTAATCAAGTATTAAAAAAAATGTTCAATTTGTAATTGATAATGTTAAGTACTAAAGTACATATATATATATATATTATATATAATATTTAAATACTAAAATTGGTGTACCTATACACAGTATTAATTTGTAACTTCCTTCACTGGTTTGATGAAATTAAATATGATGTGCTATTACCTATACATGTTTGCCGTCTTTAGGCAGAGTATACATTTTATATATTTAAACATTGAATAATACATAATTATTATATAATATAATAGTATAGTTGTAGATGTACAAGTATGCGATAAGGTTTTAAAACTGGGCAGCTACCTATGTCATAGTATTGACTTGATGGATATTCTCTATATTTTGTTTTAATACAATTAATGGATTAAGTCAATATTAAATATTGAACTCAATCGATAATAATATGATATTAAATATTTTAACTAACAATTTTATTATTTATTATCGGTTTGAAATAACATAGACAGTTGTAAGTATAGGTTAGTATTTTAAAGTTTAAGATGTCATGCATACTGAATGTAATATATACGTTAAATCCTTTAGTTTTATTACATAGTCAAATCAATAAGCATGAATGCCATTCAGTATCCATTGGTATTGTGAAATATTTGAACGGCGAAATTAATTTATACAATACATTAGTTAATAATTATTATATTAACTATGAAATATTTTAAAATACTTCAATAAATAGCTACATGATTATAAAATTACGTATAATTTAACACATTTAGAATTATGATACTATTTCGAATATAAATTTAAATTAAATTAAACTAAATGATACATTAGTATTGTGAGCTTGATTAAATAATATGTGTAATTTTAATATCAACAAATAATGTTAGTAATATGCGATTAATCAGTAATCACATAAAATTAATCAATTTTACCACTTATATTCTAATATATATTTTTTAACAAAAACTATAAATTTATAATTTGTTTTATTAAATTAATTTTAATATTTATATTTTCTGACGTTATTTTCCTTATTCGATCATTTGAATAAAACTGGTCAGACCTGTTATCCTCGATATATTTTTCCTTTTTTTCTATTATATATAGGTATATATATATATATATATTATAATATTATGTGTATTATACTTTCGTATCATAAACCTGATGGGTTGTGATGAATGATAATAATTATTAGTTTTAGTTACATTGGGTTATTTGAGCAGACGAGTAACAATAACGTAAGTGAGAGGAAACATTCAGAATTTAGATAAATTATATTTGTTGGGGGTGGTTGGAAGGTTAGAAGGTCGTTATTATATAAGGTTTTATTTCAAAAGGGTATCTGAAAAAGTTTTTTTAATCTCTATATTGGTTTTAATGTTTGATACATCTATACAATATCAATGAGCTATAAAAAGTATACTATACATATTACCCTTTATTAATATTTAATACGAATAATAAAACACAATAAAAAATATTTATAAAAAAAAACATAAAGGTTTATTATTATTATTATTGAATTTTTTTCGTTTAATATTTTAATACTAATTAATACAATATTATGTATTTTACTCATAGATTCAGACGTATAAGTATGTTATGTATTAAACATATTAGGAAGATTGATGAAAATACAAAAAAAATTATATAGCTCGAAGTCTATCTAGTATACCCTGTTTTTAAAACAATTAAATTAATAGTTTAAAATATAAATAACAGTTGTACCTACAATCTACTTGTTTAGAATAGGTAGGTATTTTATAGTATTTACGGACAACATATAATAGTGTTTGCCCATATTAAAAATTGTTTTTATTTGTTCTAACATTTGTTTCCGTGGTTACCGAATAGCCATAATATCCATATTATTTTGTAGAGCATTGTTTTGTTGACCTCTAAATTAATGTAATATTCTAATTTTATTTTGAAAATATATTTGTGTATCAAATATAGCCATATAACGTATGGACTTATAAGTACCTACTACCGTTATAGTTGCCAGTTTATTTATTACGTGTTAATGAAGTTTGAACTAATTTAGATGTATTTAGTGCCTATTTTTTAACTGTTGAATTGAATTCGATTACCAAGTAATAACTATTTTATATTTTTCACTAAAGTAGAGAACTAGTAACTTTTCCGTTGTGTACCCAAACTTACTTACGATATTATATATGAAGTAGAAGTACCTATTATTAATATTCAATAATGTTATGATAATTAAGTATAATAATTATTATTTTTATCCATTGTTTTAAAATTTAAAAAAGTATATTAGTTAATATATAAATATTTGTTTACTGAAAATATAGGGTGAGTGGATGCTGTACATTAGATGTCTAGAGTCATTGTAATGGATGTGTTAAATTTGAGTTCATTGATATAAAATCATTGTATACGAAAAACAATTTTGAGCTAGACGGTCTGTCAGCCTATAATATTACTAAAGTAGTTATATTTTATGATGTTATTATGCGATTAAAATAATTTATTTTACCATTATTGACATTAGTACTACAGTATGGGTTAAATTCATTACTGTCAAAAATTTGAATTTTAAAATATCATTGTGAATGATATATTAATATATAATAATATACCTACTCTTAAGTTTCAAGTAATTATGAATAATATTTTTAAATTACAACAAAATAACTAAAATCTTTATTCTTGGTTATATAAAAAATATGAAATTTCGTCCAAATTTGAAATTAAATTAATAATACAAAAATAGTTAATATATTTTTTAGATTATTTGGTTACAGAATGAAATTTTTATTACATGGAACCTTGTATTAAATTTTCAAATCTTAGATATTAAAAGAACATTTTTTATGAATTTCTAACTCAAATTAATTTTCTTGATTTTTATGAATTTTGTAAGAATTCTTACTTCAAACACCCATAAAAAGTATTGTGGATTTATGTTCAACTTTTTTTAAAATTTAAATTTACAACAACTTATTAAGAACTTTGTGTTGAATGTGTTAAATTTTCATGGTTTTTGACAGAGTGAACAATTTTTTTATCGACTACATAATTATTATATAAATGATAAAAATAAAAAATTTCTTATGTCTATAAATTTCTTAAAAAGGATCAAAATATTTTTTTAATTTGCATGGAGTTTAGAAAATACTAATATAAAAATTCAGTGAAAATGTGTGTATTTAAGGTAATTTTTTATAGAGTTTTACCAAAAACCAAATTTAATTTTATTGCAAACCGATTTTGAGTAAAAATTTCCGATTTTCCTTAATTTTCTATTAATTTTTCGTGACGCTTTTAAAAAACTACTGGGAATTTTGATTTCCCGGATGCACTAACTCGATTCACTTACTCACCGTAAAAGATACTGAAGTTAAAAATCGAAGCATTATTCTGACTTATTTTTCGTACACTGTGCAGAAACATAGATTCAAAAAAAAAAACACATCAGTATTAATTGTCAATCTAAAATTGAAAAAAATACTTATGATACTTTTGTTTTATTGTTCTTAATTAACATCGGCGACATTAGCTACAATTATTTACATTTACATTTTTTTTTAAATTTAAATTTAAATTTTACTGTACAGATTTGTTTTGCTTAAAAATTTAAGGATTTGTGTGATGGTATCTGCGTCTGGTCCGTGTGCTGCATCTAGACAGTGTGTTGGGTATGTCAAAGTTTCTTTGTTCATCTGCGTATTGGAGGCATTCGGTGATTATATGATTGACTGTTATAATACTTTTGATAATACCACAGATTATATTAAATAATATAATATAATATAATCTGTGATTATACTAACAATCCCAATTTTTTAATTCTTAGGAGTTATTATTTATTTATTTTTAAGTAAATAATTGACTGTTGAAATTCCTGTGAACAGCGTTTCTGAAATTGCAATGGCACCGACAGATGGCACTGCGTATGGAATAAACTGTAAGCACTGGTTACCGACTTGGTTTCCCCTCCTCCTTGACCGAGGTACTAGGCCACGCACGTTCCTCACGGTATCAGCAACAGCGGGCGTCAGCAGCTATCGACCAACCTTCGGCGCGTGCGGTTGTGGCGGTAGTTGTACGCGTACTTTTTTTTTTTCAAAATAACATTCGGAGTCGGTGCGCTCACTCGATCAGTGTGACGGTGTAGTGTAGTTGTATTATAGAAGTGATTTATCGAAACGGTTTTGTGTGTGTCGTCGTTCATAATACTATACAGTTCGCGCGAGTTCTTTTATTCGGGAAAGACTTAAAAGATCTTGAGATTTGTAATTAGTTTCGAATGGCTTCGCTAAGTCCAGTGGTGTCCAAGTTCGCGGGATTTTCGTCGGTTTTTGTAGTTGTTGTTAGGTCACAGTGTGCGTAATAAACGATGACCGTAGGGCCCATGACACGGAACGGTGAATGTAAGAAGTTCTCTCCCAACATATTCAACAAGTCGAAATGTACCAATTGCTTCAGGCAGAAGGAGGAACACAGCGCCGAAGCTTTGGAGAGCAATCGGGTGAGTGATCAACGATCGATAATTTGATATACCCATAATACCCATATTCTTCTGTGGTGAATCACCCATCGACTGTTTTTTTTTTACTCGATTGTTAGGAGCATAATATATGCAGTATGCGAGTATTTACATTTTATTTTGCATACTTTGGTTTATTGCTTCGCATATTATGACGAAGATGTGGTCCTACACGAACCCATATTTTAAAACTACTTCTTCTAATAATAAAAACGACAGTAGACTTACCTATTTAGGTAGATACCTATATAGATGTAAATGTGTGATAATACTGACGTGGTAGTATATGGTTGGTGCCTGGTAGGTAGTGTCGTAGTGATTAAGCGCCCAAGTTCGATGATACGTCGTTGTGGGGTTTCTTTAATATTCTACTTACGTATGATATTCATTAGGTATTCGTTTTTAATGCTATTTTTTTTTTACATTGAAGATCATTATTTTTATGTTTACAAGTACGTAATATTTTTATATATGGAACGTTTTGCAGTATGACAAAAATTAGTTCAATAATTTAAACTGTTAATTTAATTGGTTTGAACACTATTTAAAAAATATCTTTAAGAGTGTACAGATGTAGAAGTACCTTTGTATACAACATATTAGTATTACAGCCAAATACATGTCTCGTCTTGCTATATATTTGTTAAATACATATTTTATATATTATTTATTACCTAGTATAAATTTGTATTATTTAATTTTAGTTGTAGCAATACCTATATATATATGTGAATAATTCAAGTTCAACTATCGCGTAATAGGACGTGTTCATGAGTTGTTTTCACTGTTTATTTTTATAATCCGCCAAGACATGTTCCTTACATATATGCAATCATTAAATATAAAAGTGTAATTTCGTAATGTAAACGAATAAGTTGAACGATATTAGTTTTGATAAGAGTTTTGAAATTTATATCATTGATATACTATTATGGGACAAATTGTTTACAGTCGGAGTTTGGTATAACGGGTAGATCCGCAAGTTATTAGGCCACCGGCTAGACGTGTTCGCATATTTCTTGGTGAAAAAACACAGCAATTTTTTTTTACGCCTGACTAATATCTTCTCAATTCATACGATTATAAATACTGACTTCGAGATAAGAGAGTATACTGTGTTCATGTTCTGCAGAATATGAAAAAACCGGTTTTTTCAACGTTGGTTTCCTCTATGTGTACTTTAAAACAGTTTTTAGATCGACAGAATCTCGTATACATACCACTGGCGCTATTTTGTTGGGCCAATCAAAATTGTTCAGATATCATTAGCCTAAACCGACCATCGTCAACACTAAACCTATAATGATAGTGTGTTTTCCGACAGCTAGTACTGCTATATAATCTTATGTTGTAAACTTGTAACTTGTTGTATTAGTCGACTGTTTTCTCGATTATAAATGGATTTTATATGAGAACTAATTGGTGAATCCCGTTTAAGTTTATAAAATGATACAACTGACGTAACCTGAAACGTCTCATTTGTTAAAAAATCTGAGAAGGGTTTCTTTATCGATTTCACCAATTTGAAATTCAATAACGACTTCGCGATTATGATTTCATTAATTAATATATTGAAATGAAAGAGAAAGTCTATTGTTTTCCACATTCGTAACTTATAACTACGATGTCATTTTTTCGGTTTCGCTTGAACATTAAACAATAATTAATCGCGTCGGATTACAAGTAGAAAGTCTGATAGTGTAGTCTGAATTTTCGGTTTAGTTCAAAATTGGCATGCAAAATAAATAACTTATGGTATCTATGTGTTATACTATTAGTACTAATAGTGACATAACGTGTACATGTTTAAAATACAATTACACATTTCTATACAATTGCACTTTTTCTATCTGTTTAGGAAAGTTATTTGAGCTTTATAGTTTTTTATGATTTTTTTTAAAACCTTATCCTATAATTTATATAGTTCTAACCGTAAATAGGTACATCTGAATCTATTCAAATCATTATGATTAACATACATTTTAATATATTCAAATATATTATTCGAGTTTAGATTATTTAGTCCGAAACTAATATTTTAATTAAGATTGTAATGTGTAAATAATTAGAATTGAGAAAGCATTCATGTTGAACGGGTCAGACTAACCGTTTTTTTCTTCTTCGTTGTCGGTGGTTGTCGGCGGTTGTATTGGGTAACTATTTTTTATTCTTTGCTCTACGTGAAAATTGAAATGCACGGATTTATGTAATTTAAATCAAACTAAATGACAAGGTAAAAGAAAAAAATGAAATTGTTGAAACAATAATAACTGTTATTATTTTACTGATGAAGGCGATTTCGGTTTTATGCAACCCAGATTCTCCGGAAACAATGCGATTTTACTTTCCACTCTTATATTGATATAGATTTTGCGTGCAAAATATTAAAGTTATGAATGGCATATTATTGTAAAATTAAAATACTGTTTTCTATCGATGATATCTTTCATAATATTAGTGGTAAGACAATCACGTTTTGAAAAAAAAATGTTCACCGCTTTAAAAATATAACTTAATTTAATATTGATTTATCCTTGTTGATTATGTTATTAATCATTTAAAATTGTATAGTATTGTTTTATGATATCCATGTTGAGATATAATTCGATAGATTAAATAGATAAATGATTAATTGAATCTAGAATTATTATTTTCACACTGACATACAATAATAATGGCCTTGGTACATTACATGTTTATTATATGATAATATTGATGGTTAAATCTTTCACGAGAATATCATCGGGGCTTAAGTTTCTTACGATGAAACGATGCAAGAATAATTAACTACTATTTATTTTTTTAAATCATTCATTAGAAAACACGAGGTAAACTAAATATAAAAGCACACTACTGTAAATTTTTAAAAATAAAAAAAATGTTCTTATATTTTGAGGTAAAAGAATCTGAATTCACATAAAAAATTACCTTATTATATATTTATATATAACATTTTAAAATGCATTGTTCAAAACCTGTTTTAATTCGTTTTTCTGTTAACTACATGTTTTATTTTAAATTAGGTAGGTAGGTACCTAGATTTTTAAATTATTTATAATTTATTTTTGATAGAAAAAATATTAATATTTATAATCTTTTGAATTTAAATAAAATATATTCGTCTATAGAAATATTATTATATTTACTGGTACTGGTGGTCGTCAAAATAGAATTCTGATTAAACATTCAATGACTTTACTGTAAACGTTGGTAATTTGTTAGTCAAACTGTCAAACCATGAAATTATAATAATTTCGTGAACGGTGACACAATAATTTAAACTCTAGGAAATACTAGACTTACTTTAGAAAATAACAGTGCACTTTTATAGATGTGTAGGTAATATTTATGAAGCAAAAAAATGTATGCCCAATGCCTTGCGAGGAAGAAAATATTTTCAAATTTACCTATATTTGAAGAAATTTAGTTTGCACATCCTACCTAATTTCTAATACAGTAATACCATACCTATATTTATTATATTATTACCATATACATTTAAACATTTTTATAAATATAATATTTAGTATATAGGTCCTAACAAAACATACATTTGTTAAAGAAAATTACATATTAATATTAAATTCAGTTTGAATTTTATCGAAGTAATACACAACAAATTAAAAAAATTAACTGTTATATTTAGGTAGTATCTTTCATTACCCAGTGTATTGACCAAATGTTCTTTGAGAATTTATTTTTGATTTATTTTTATTAGCTTTTAATCGGTGACTTTTACAGCTTTGCTATTATTTTGGTAACACACAATTAATATTGAATATAATGCAGTACCTGTATCTGGAAAAAAGATTATAATCGTACACTTAAAATATACAAACATTATTTTCGAGATTAATTACCATTATCGTAATATTATTTTGTTATGCCTAATAAATAATAATCTGATATTCCATGTCTATGTGAAGACCTCATATCAATATTTTGACGTACTCTACATATTATTTCGTTCTTCTATTACTATATTGTTTTAATTTTGATCTTCCATATTAATTTATATCGTCATCATCACTAGTGTATTTTTGTGGCAGTCAATAAAGTTGACAATATTACGTGTGTATATCATTGTTGACAAGAACAAAAAATATTGTTTTCTTATCCTCTAAAAAAAAGTAGGTTAGGTTAAACTCTTGTTTAGAAAATGTCGCTGAAAAAAATGCCTAACAACGTGGAAAGAACAAGGTACAAATTTAGTAAAGAGAAATCAAACCAGACGTTGAATAGAAAACCCATAACGGGTCAGGACTCGTAGATCTGTCCGGCCGTCTGTCTATTGCGTTGTCGTTATTCAGCAGAACAAACCACTGCGACACTGCAGAAACAGCCTGTATGTTGTCATCGTAGAGCGTACCGGTATCTTAAATCGGTTTCGTGATGTATACTAGAACATCCCCGGAAAGTGAGTACAATGTAGCAACGCAAACTCCGCTAATAGTATTTTAATTTTATTTTCCCTGCAGAAGTGACTAGATTATTACGTTTATACAATACATTGTGAAGGATATATAATAAAAAGATAATCAGAATTAATATTAGCAAATAAGTAATACTCAAAACCATATACATCATTTTAATATTTTGTCTGTCATATAATATCAAGCTTTAAGGAAAAACAAAATTTAAAATGCATAACTCAACTTGTTGAATTGGTCTTAATACTAGGTACCTCCCTACGGGCTACAAATTTCCCAATTGTAATGTCTAGATTTAAAAAAAATTATATGTTAGACATATTTTGATATTATGTAAAAAAAGCACAGCTATTTGCTGTGATAGTGTGATCCAAGTTAAATTTAAAATATAATACCTAGCTATTATTCTTGGACGGTTCAATTTCCGTATGCATATATACCATACCAGGGATGGAAAATCCGTGGCAGATGAAAAATTTAAATACTTATTATATCATATTATATTTTTACTTTTTAGTAATAAATAATAATACCACAGCTTTTTTCTTATATAGGTATATATTTTATTTTATTTTATAATTTAATGGAACGTGGGAAAAAAACAAGTAATTTTTGGCACGTAGCGTTGCCATCCCTGCAAATATATACTAAATGTCTATAATCTATAGTGATACTATATGGTCTATATTTTCCATTTAAAAATACTTTTAAACGTAATTAACTACACAGTTATTGGAATATAAGACAATATTTCAATTGATAATATAGATAAATAAATAAAATGTTTTTTACTGATACTTCTTTTTATTTCCAATTAAAAAAAAAGTCCATTCGCCGAAGGTATATGTCACTATAGTTACTACATCTCCTCCAATGTTTTTGTTTTAATATTTTGTGTTTTTTTTTTAATTTGCCTTAAATATTGTGAAACATAAACTGCAAACTTGTCTATCGTAATGCATTTTGACACCACTCTTATATATATATATATATTATGTATATTGTGTATATTATAATGTATTTTCAACGTTTAACGTTGCATTTTATGACTGATATTCAGTACTTCGTAAAAAATAACAATGTATTGTGTGTAATATATATAACTATACAATATACTAATGTGTATAAAACTTACTGTTATTTTATTAGAGTTTTGCTTCTTGGTATGCTTTTTTGCATAGTTTATTTTTCACTGGTGACGTGTGAAGAGGTGGGAGGATAAAATATGGTTTTATGTGCATGCCGAGCGAGAGGCCTATTATTTAGATGTGTTTAGAGTTGCGAAACATATTGGTTGTTTATTAATTAAACTCGTGACACGGTTATGAATATATTTCAATATCTTAAAAAAATATTTGATAGATTTTCATTTTTTTTTCGTTTTTAAAGTGTGGAATTTCGTTTATGAAATCAACTTAAGCCATATACTGCGGTCACTAGGTCTTAGAGGGTCATACACGTGACCTGGTTCGCCATACATGTGTCGTTAATTTGTAATTCTAAATAATAAATAATTAGATGGTGTTTCCTCCGTTTCAGTATATTATATACTATAGTTCATTTAAATCGTGTTCTTGTAATTTCGAACTAACAACATTAGGTTGCAACACTTCATCACTTCGGCCATACGTATATACTTCGTTGATATTATTGCAGCAGCTGCAAATAAACGGTATTGGAATATAGGTATATATTTTAAAGATAGTTAATCTCAAATGCTTTACAACTATAAATGAAAAAGTAACAGGAATATTGGTCTACACATTTTAAGCTTAAAAGTAAATCAGTTATATACACTGAAGCTTCACCGAGGCACATCTTAAATTCATTAATTTCACTTTCACTTTAATCAAACAAATTAATACAGCTATAGTAAAATTCTATTTAAGTTAAACTATAACTGTATGGCTATACAATAAACGTGATAGGGTGATAAAGCTAACATGTGGTATCTATATTCTACAAACATTTTGAGGGGTACCTCTGAGCTACTCCACTTGATTTATAAATTTTTTTATAAAAAGTTTTTAAATACTTAAATAGGTGTTAAGTGTTATGAGGTTAGGTTAACTAGCTAACTAATAAATTTTACATGAATCATTTGATTTTTAAATATTCCAGTTCTTAAAAATATATTTTGCTTTAAAAAATGAAATGCATAATATAAGTTGTCATTTAAAAAGGTAAAAATAAATATAACTTTTGCCCTCACACATGTTGTTTTGTAATGAAGAAAAAATGTGATATTAATGAGTGTTAATTAATAATCACTCAATACATCTGTTTAATATATTTTTACTCATATACTAATTTAGTAATTTACTATTATTTAATATAATTATGGAAAAAACTATTTATACTTTATTATATTATAACTCTATTAATTCTAAACGACTTGTGTATTTAGTTTTATCTTCATATTTAGTAAGTTAATTTAAGTTTAAAAAAAATTGTTTGGTTAAATTCATTTGAACACTAACTTCAATACAAAATTTTTTTATTCTAGACAAATATTTATTTATAGTATTTAAAAATTAAAATAATATTACGATTCTGCTAGAGATAATAATAATTAATAAATAATAATTAGCTAAAGCTTTATTAAATGTAGATGCTTATTGAAAATGCGTAAATATAGTTTAT
Source organism: Myzus persicae (assembly GCF_001856785.1). Lineage (NCBI taxonomy): Eukaryota > Metazoa > Arthropoda > Insecta > Hemiptera > Aphididae > Myzus > Myzus persicae. Next base: position 414,730 of record NW_019101449.1, on the reverse strand, counting down.
TTTATTCGTTTAGCTATGTATATATAATGTATTTATTTTTATATAATTATATTGTATGTGTGCTCTAATCTCTAGTTGTATAGGAATAAATCGCTATTACGAAAAATCAGCACCTAAGTTTATATTATCTTTATACTATTTGTTTTTAGAAACACTTGGCCCATATGTATTGTACTGCAGTGTACATTTTTAAGCTCACTTGTGTGTTATACAGAATACTCGTCTAGAATGAAAATAATTATGTTTTGTTTAACTTGAAACTCTAGTCAAACTTAAAATACGGAAGTTTACTAAATAAGCATGCGCAGCTACAAAAGAGATTTAATACACCTATAATATAATATGACAGTTTCTTTGTTTACATTTTGGCAAAGTTTAGAATCTAAATTGTCTAATTGACTGACTAAGTATGCAACACATTACCGAGGTGTACTCAAACGATACCTACATCTATATTCTATGTGTATTTATTTCAGATGTTGTTCTATCTGTCTGTATAATTAATAGAATCAAAAACTACTGAACCGTTTTCTGTACCTAAAATTTATATCAATACATTTATTTAAAGGGTACCTATTTATTATAAATTATTTTCAACCATTATAAATTACTATTGGGTGGCTCACAAGTGAATTTAATTTAATTTTCAGATCACGAAAAATGAATTTTTTTTTGTTTATTTAAATATTGCCATTGATGATATATTATATTACTATTACCTATAATTAGTTGAAATATGATATACATTTTTTTACAAATAAATTTATAAAAAAATTAAGTTTTTGGCTCGAGCTACGCCGAGTGGGTCAGCTAATAATTAATATTATAATTAGCTAGTATATGCATCATCTGCTGTATTTTTTTCGTTGACATTTAAGACTATAGATTTGTTATGAAATTGTTGAATAATAATCGAATTCCTTAACAGCTGAGTTCTGGAATGCGAGTAGGTCGAAGGTCTACTATACATTTTATATACAACTAGTTGTATTGTTGAGACGCCGATAGAAAATTTTGATAATGTCAAAACACAAAAATCAATAACTTATTATGCCAGTGAACTGATAAGATTATGTAACGTTGAAGGGACATCGGTCGTTGGCACCCCTTTTCTTCAGGGGTTGACGTGAGTCACACTCGTTATGCAAAACCAGCTCGGCCATCTTTTTTTGTTCGTTATATACCATCACCAATTTAGGCTGTTTCGCCTGTTTTCACTCATTCACGCGATCGTTGAAAAAACAAACATTGTAATTTATACGCAATATTTTGTATTCAATTTTGTTTTTCGCGCTCCAATATTTAATCTATCCCGTTTCTTAAATGCATTCTATTAGGTGTATTCCAATATACACTGCATTACTATATTACTGCTCATTAGTGGTTTACATCTCCTGATGTATAATTTTAACTACACAATAGTTTAACGATATGAAAATAATCGTGTCAAGTACTCAACTACTCAAGTGTATGTTATTTAGTTTTGACGAGTTTTTATCTACAAGCATTTTTATGTCTAGAAAGATCTAAAAGTTTTGACAGTGGGCATCATTATTACTTCACCGCTCAGTATCGATTGACGATTATGGGTATATAGAAAAAACTAGCCATGACCAAAATTATGTGATTATTAATGTAAATAAATAATCTCTCACACGTGATTGTTTTTAATTTAACACACACGTCTTTAATTCTGAAAACATGATTTTTGCAAGTTATCACTTATTTTGGATAGTTACTCATTACTATTATGTAGTATAATGTTTTAGGCATCAAACACGGTATCAGACTGTATAGTTGAATATAGGTTAGATATCGCGTTCCTCATACCTGTAAACTTAAGTAATATTTGTTTACACCATATTATATTATACAGTATTACAGCTCCTTCCTCTAGTCCTAGACTATATAGTATATTACATTATGTATATAATAATAAAGCACTGTAATAGGACCACCTCGGCGCACGATCGTTGTCGTCAGACGGACATCATATGGAAAAACACGCAATATCCGCCGCCACCACCGCTTCCGCCACTGCAGGTATTCGGAACGCGCGCTCGCGATAAAAGGCGGCGGCGATTGTGCGACGGACGGACGCGTGGAGGAGTATAATACATATAATACAGAAACTGAATGGGAAAAACAAGAAAATCGCGCGGCATCGCGTATACCGTTGCGCCGCTCGTCATATATATATATACAAACACCGACCCACATGTGACCACAAACGAGTCACACCCGTTTAACTGTACTTTACATGTGCCCGTCGTAATTATTGGGTCTGTTGTGTTGTCGTTATTCTATTATTTTTTCTTTGCCATTCTTTTCCTTTTTTTCGTTCGATTTGCATTGTTCTTTTGCAGGTGTATTGCAAGTGGTTTAAGTTGGGTGGCGAATTATGCGGTATATCATCTATAAATACTCGTATTTATGATTGCAGTTTAACTTCTTTTAATTTTCTTTGCATACTTTTTTGTTCCAATGAGTTGGTAAAAATTAAAATAGTCAACAATTTTGTAAATAGCTGTGAATAATATATTGGTGCGTATGCAAATTGAAATTAATAAACTTTTTCAAATAATTTAATTATAAAAAAAGAATCCTGTTTGCGTCACATCAGAACATTTTATAGTCTGAGTATGTAAAAAACAACGATATAAAAAATATCAATTTCTATATCGTACTTACTTAAGTTGCATTTTGATCAATAACGATCTGGAATTTTTCGCCGAGAATTAATTGTATTATTATAAATTTAATATTTTGTATATTAATATATTCATATATTAATGTGCTCATTTGCTTATACAATGCTCATTGTGCCTATTGCCTGCGTGGTTATGTTATATACATCTATAAACTAAAAAATCCTATTCAAATTGCATGTATATGAGAATTAAGAAGTGTCATCAATGGATGGCTCCTTTCATCAAAATAATGTTAACCATGCCATATTTTTTACTTATATCCTATATTCTTACTGTATCAAATAATTATGTAGCATAGTATATTGCTTGAAAAAAAATTGCGGATATAATTTGAAACAAATGTTTGCAGTTAATTTGCGTGGTTAATTATTATTGAATAACTAATATGAAATGTTATGTTAATATATCTTTTGCTTATTGTGTCAAATAAATACTGATTGTAAGGGTTCTACCAGTAAAAAAAGATAACGAGTAAAATCGTAGAAATGAGACTGGAAGAATCGTATATTATATTGCTTTTAAATTATAATAAGTTATTTTCAATAATTATACCTATAATGTTAACGCTCTTAAAATATTTTTAAAACTCAGCCTTATAGGTATTTATAGTAATCAGTATAAGATACTTCGTATACACTATACATATGGGAGAACGCGAACGATGCATTTTTATCGTTATTTCCTTGGCGTCTTCACCTCGCTATAAGTTGCCGCACGCGTGTATAATAATATGTACACACACATACTTTGGTACATATCTATACATACATGTATATAATTATTGTTTTTGACGCCAGTAGAGCGGTTCCAGGAGGAGCCAAAGGAAGAAAAAAAATAAAATTCCAATTAAACCCGTCGCCGCCGAGCTGACTTGGTGTGTTGCATGCACAGTGTATCACACCACACTGCCGCCGACGACGAGTTGGAAATATTATATGCAAACCATGTAATTATCATCATCGAAATGCTTAGAATGCCATTACACACACACACACACACACACACACACACACACACACACACATACCCGTACACGGTATCTTGTGAACTCCGTGAATATTTTACCACATTTGTAACATCCACCCTTTAAAATCAATTTATAACTAAAATTCTAACACTATAATATAAAGAATAAAATGTAGAAAGTAGACTTGTACTTCAATTTAATTTTTCTTTAAATGAAACCAACATAGAAATTGGTACATTAAAGACATCCGCCCTTATGAGCTCCAATAATCTTGGAGTTAGGTAGGTACCTAGTAACCTCCAAATAAAATGTGTATAAATACCTATGTTATGTAAAACAGTTAAGAATAATAATAACAACAATTAATTGATTATTTCACTTCGTTCGTTTTTAATATTAAAACTTATATATTTTACAATATTATATTATTATTATTCATTTTTGAGATTTTTATCCTTCACAAAAGCATAAAATATATACTAATATAATATGCTTTATTATATAATATTATTATTGATTAACTTATAGCTATTTTATAAAAAATTAAAAATACATTTACAATATAATATTATTATTAAATTCATGAGATAAAACCATCACAAAAGTATATAAAATATACTAATATAATATATTATATACTATAATATAAAATATTAATATTTATTTACTGATTTTAATTTTTTAAAAACATATTATATTATTATTGTTTCACTGATTTTTTTATGAGATTAGCAACCTGAAATTTAATTTTCTTCCAGCTTCTTTTTTTTAGAGCTGGTTCATTTTTTATTGCCAATAAGCAATCATGTTGCTGTGGTATCTTATGTAAAGCTATAAATTTTCCCATAGCACGTTTGATTGCATTAATTTCTGAATCACTCCATTTTATGTAATCACCTCTGTTAGACTTAGTTACTACTCTTATATTTTTGTTGTCTGGTTCAAATGAATCATCACTATCACATGATTCTCCAATACATTTTACTGTAAACATTACAAATATATTAAATGAACTAAAAATTTATGACAATTATTGTAGGTATCCAAAATAAATATAGTACCATTTGAATTTTGCCTTTTCATTAACTTTTTTCCCAGTTTTGTGTCTTTAATTATTTTAGGTGGTACATAATATGATTCATTGTCACATTGTTCAGTCAAACTACTTTCTTGGCTTGTAGAAATTGAATCATCTTTGTTTTCTTCTGTAAACAATTCAAACAAATCAATTACATTTAATACATTTAATTCGTGTATAATATAGTGTAATACACTAATACCTACCAGTATCATATTTTTCGTCCTCATCTTCTGTATCATTGGGCATCATATATTCATCGAATTCTTCTAATGTTTTACCTCGTAGTTCATGCAAATTTCCAGACTCCATAGCTAATAATATTTTGCTGATCCGGCTAACTTGTAAAGTTTCATCTGGTAGCTTGTAATAATCATTGTGTATAGCTAAATCATGACCCATAAAATTAGCCAGTTGTTCCTTATCGTTTGAAGTAAGATTTAATAGTTGAGACATAGTTGCAATGTGTTTCCTTAATTTTGTAGATGTTAAAAGATCTGGTGAAGATGCTTTAGACTCAATTGCAGCATTTCGTAAGCAGTCTGATCCACGATAAACTCCTACTACAGTGAATGGTATAGCAAAAATGTGTTCATTTGATTCCAAAATATTGCATTTAGTTCTTATTTGAATCAATAGATCCAGGGATTCCTTCATATCAGTTGTCAATAGCACTGGAACACCTCTACCTCTTTTTCCACGGATTACAAACCTGACAAAATATTTGGATAGCTTAGCTTCTACGTCTGTTAATGATTTATGGATTTCTTCTTGCATTTTTGTTTTATTACGGTTTAAATAATCCTGTAATTTAATTCTTTCAACTTCTCCAGATCTACGTCGATTTAATAAAATAATCTTAGTAAGTAATGCTTGACATACCATTTTGTAAGTACTTTGATTTACCTCTCCATTTTTTATTAGATTAACTCCATTAGATAGTTGTTTGGAAATAAATGTATGTAAAATAGTTATATCTTTAGCATCTGGAAGTGTGACTGATTTGTTAAATTTTTTTTTGTTCAAATCTTGGCCGGCATTAGATGAAACAGAATACTTCCATTCCTTTTGAAAAATTTGATAAAAATGTTTAACTTTTTGCAATTTGTCTGGATTTGAATCTTCAATGATTATCTGGCTCTCCAAAATGTCTGCACATTGAAGAATTGAATGTCCAATTTTCATTGCTACTGATGGATAGATATATGTGTTTTCCTCTTCATTGTAGCCACTGAGTTGTTTTGCTGCATTCACCACAGTTTTGTAATGTTTAGGGTCAAAAAAATCTTTGAAATTGGTCAAATCTGGTACCATTGTCCTTAAGATTGACAAAAATCTGCTTAATTGTCTCATCCGTTGTGAAATATAACCTACTAAATGATGTTGTCTATGATTTTGCAAAAGCCTAGCACCAAATGAACATATAAGATTATCATTTTGAGCTACAAATGTTACTTCATCCGATTTCATACTACTAAATACTTCTTTTTGCAATTGTTTAAAATCATTAGTAGTCTGCAATAGCATAGCACTTTGCATTATTTTATTTCTTTTCTTGGGTAATCCATTTTCGGTATTTTTTGTTTCTTGAAATACACATCTATTTGCATGCCGATAGAGTTTCTTTTTTTTGAAAAATTTGAAACAGTACTTACAAGGTAAATAATCTTTTGTTTCAACTTTGTCATAGGATTTTGGGCGCCTTCCAACAATTATAGATCCTTGTTTTTCTTCTAAAACCTTCCTGTTATAATAAAGATTGCCCTTATTTTTAATTAGCTCTAGACATTTTAATCTCTCTTTAGATTTTTTTGGCTGAGTAATAAATGATCTTACATCTTCTTCTAGAACATGTTGGCGTTCTAAGTGCCGAGGAAAATTTGAAACAAGAAGTTCACAATATAAACAGTATACCCTTTTATCTCTAACCAATTTATTCTGGTCTGTAGGTTGTTTCTTTGAACGCTGAACATTTAATAATGTCCCACTATTTTCCATTTGGTCATTTTTTTCAGTGTTCAGTTGCAAATCAAGTGAAGTTTGAGTTATATCATCCATATCACTTACTTCAGATTCAGAATCAATATTATTTGCAAAATTTGGTATATATCCAGGGCTGCTGTAAAATTCATCAGACAATGATTCTTCATCTTGAGGAATATTATGTTTGTCAGTTAGGTCTGAATTTTTAGATAACTGTAGACCAGGGTATCTAATTGAAGATCTAGATGGTTTATTGGAAATCAACGACATCTTAAAATGTTGTCTTTCTGTAAATAAAATAACACCATGCTATAATAATAGTTTTTATGAAAAATAACATTTTATTAAATATGTGATTATATGGTTGAACTTTAAATTAACTAATTTATTATATATTTTATAATAATAATAATTATTTTATTATAGTAAAACTTTAAACACAAATTATCATTAATTGGTATTTTGCATTTCATATTTCTAATAAGCAAATACAAGCAGAAAAATATTTAAACAACCATGTAGGTATTATATACCTTCAGAAATAGCTGGTGTATTAGTCAAATCAGACGTTGTAGCTACAGGAGAATCAACATTGTTAATTTCGCTATTTCCTTCGAATTCATTTGTCATCGGTAATGTGATACTAGCTGGAATAATTTTCTCATCACAAATATTCATACATTCACTATTCATTAAACGTTCAAAAATTTCTAAAAAATTAAAATAACAAAAAAATTGTAATATAAGTACATAAAAGTATATCTAATCTAATAAATATATAAACATATTCATTGTTAATTGTTACATATTCTGCAAAATACATTTAAAATATGCAAGTGCAGGTACACATGAACAAATATTAAACAACCATGTGTTATATACCTTCAGAAGTAGTTGGTGTATTAGTCAAATCAGAAGTCTTAGCTACAGGAGAATCATCATTGTCAATTTCACTATTTCCTCCGAATTCATTTGTAATCGGTAATGTACTACTAGCTGGAGGAACTGTCTCATCACTAACGTTCATACATTCACTGTTCATTAAATGTTCAAGAATTTCTACAAAAAAACAATCAACTTATCTCAATTTATATAAAATAATATCTAATAAATACATGTAAGAATCTATAGTAAATTGTTACATATTCTGCAAAATATCTTTGAAATATGCAATTGCAGGTAAACATGGACAAATATTAAACAACCATGTGTTATATACCTTCGGAAATATTTGGTGTATTAGTCAAATCAGAAGTCTTAGCTACAGGAGAATCATCATTGTCAATTTCACTATTTCCTCCGAATTCATTTGTAATCGGTAATGTAATACTAGCTGGAGAAACTTTCTCACCACAAACGTTCATACATTCACTGTTTATTAAATGATCAAAAATTTCTAAAAAAAAATCAACTAATTTCAATTTATATAAAGTAATGCCTAATAAATACATGTATAAATTCATAGTAAATTGTTATTCTCCAAATTAAATTTCAAATATTCTAGTATCTACAGTTACTAAATAGAAAAATACTTTAAATTTTAAACAACTATCTATTTTATAGGTACCTTCTGAAAAAGGTACATTAATCAAATCAAACATTTCATGAACATAAGACTCATCATTCCCAATATCATTATTTATTTCGAATTCGTTAATAAACGTTACTATACTGGCTGTAGAAGGATACTCATCAGAAACTATTACACTTTTACTTTTAATTAAATGTTCAGAAATTTCTAAAAAATAAAAATAACAACAGATTTTAATATACATAAAAGTATATCCAATATATACATAAAAGTATTCATTGTTAATTGTTACCTATTTTGCAAAATACATCTAAAATATGCAAGTACAGGTAAAAATAGACAAATATTTAAACAATCATATGTATTATATACCTTCAGAAGTAGTTGGTGTATTAGTCGAATCAGACGTTGTAGCTACAGGAGAATCAACATTGTTAATTTCCCTATTTCCTTCGAATTCATTTGTAATCGGTAATGTACTACTAGCTGGAGGAACTTTCTCACCACTAACATTCATACATTCACTGTTCATTAAATGTTCAAAAATTTCTAAAAAAAAACAATCAACTTATCTCAATTTATATAAAATAATATCTAATAAATACATGTAAGAATCTATAGTAAATTGTTACATATTCTGCAAAATATCTTTGAAATATGCAATTGCAGGTAAAAATAGACAAATATTTAAACAACCATGTATTATATACCTTCAGAAATAGTTGGTGTATTAGTCAAATCAGAAGACTTAGCTACAGGAGAATCATCATTGTTAATTTTATTTATCATCAGTAATGTACTAGCAGGAGTTTTCTCATCAGGAACTATCACACATTTAGTGTTTGTTATAGTTTTACTAATTTCTAAAAAAATACATTTTTTAAACATATATTTTATGGTTAAAATGGTTTATAGGTACCTATCATATATTTTAAATGTAATTAATGACAAACAATATAAATCTGTATCGAGAATTTAGTTTTTTTACTTCATTAATCTTAATATAAAATTAGTATATCTACCTGTGGAAATAACACTCTCTACTGTTTTTGAAACTATGACATTTTTCATTTGATGTTGCAAAAATTTTTCAATCGCACATTTTTCTATAAAGTAAATTCATAATCATAATTGTAAGTATTATTAAACATTTTATACATATTTTATGTAAATGAACATATCTAATGGGTAAAGGTTTTAATGCAATTTGGCAATATTTATTATAATTACTAGGAAAATAAGTACCTAGTTGGTTAAACAGTTTTAATCACATCAGTTTTATTTTTTATTCTATTAATATTTTCATTGTTAAATTGATATATAATACCTAGGTAAATATTTTTTAATAAAAACAATTATACTATTAACTATTTTTATTTTTTTATACAATATTCAAATTAACTATACTATGTTAAAAGAAAAAATATTATTGCCTATAATATTATAAAGGTAATAAAATGCTATTGATAGATATAACATGAAAAATGAATTATATTTTGGATTCTGAGCGGAGCGGAGCGATGAATGTATTGGTTTTACAATGATGGTTTTTTTCAGTTTTTTTTTTTTATAAATATCAATCAAATTTTTTTTTGTTGGGTAAAAAATCTTAAAAATGTAATATAATGCTCTAAATGTATTGTTTCAAAGGCAGATAAAAAATATTAAAAATCTGTAGTCACAATTTTTTTTCCAAGCATTTAAAGTTGAAATTTTGACAAATACGTAAAAATGACGAAAATTTGCAAATTATTTTGAGTTAGAAATTCACAAAAAATTTTCTTTTTAAATCTAAAATTTTAAAATGTAACTCAAGATTTAAAATAAATATCTCAACTTTTATCAAAAATAAAATATCTAAAGACAAATAAAAATAAATTTTTATGAGCGTTTTAAGTTCATAATTTTAAATCATTGGATATTCACTTGATTTCCCATGTAACGAATTACTTATTTGGTTGTAATTTAAAAACGAATAATTGCAGATGCATGAATATTTCAGTGAATGTTTATATTCTCATTTTCTATAAACCATAAGATTTTGAAAACATTTAGATTTATTTTGAGCTGTTTACAGAAATTTTCAGTTTTCAATGTTTTTAGTTTTTTTTTTTTATAAATGTCAATGAAATTTAATTTGGTTGGCCAAAAAGTCTGAAAATTTAATACAAGGTTTCTGATATATTGCTAAAATATCAGTTGAAAATTTTTAAAAATACATTGGCACGATTTTTTTTTATAAGCATTCAAAGTTCAAATTTTTACAAAATTTATCAAAATCTCGAAAATTATCAATCATTGTTATTAAAAAATTATAAAATGTTCAGTTTTTTAAACTAGGGTTTGTAAATTCAAAACAAAGATTCTCATAAATAGTTCATACTGTAATCTATGATGTAAATCTAAAAAATATATAAACACATTTATTTTTTACAGACATTTTAAATTCAAATTTTGACGAAATTACATATTAAAACCAAGAATAACGATTTTAGTTTTTTTGTTATAATTTAAAAATATTATTTGTTGGTATATGAAGCTTTTAGAATATATTGTTATATTTTATATACACACAATGGATAAAAATGAATGTCATGATATAATTGTAAATTTAATATGTGGGTACAAAAAATAAATTGTGATTTTATATTCCCTAAAAGGAGTAATCATAATTATTATCATTAACATGATAAGTAAAAACATACTTCCTGTTTTTAGCACTTTGGCAAGATACTTCCTTCTGTTTTTCCATTTAACCATGTAGGATTGACCAATTTTAACATTACTGTCTATATCTTTAGATTGACACATGTATAGTACGTCATCTTCGATGTACTGTACAGCACTCCATTCTTTTAAATAAAATGTACACATATTAATTATAAAGACATTGAATTGAATAATAGTACCTATATCTCATTACATATTTCTATTATTTAAAATTACATTTTTTTAAACACAAGCGTTTATTTGGTACCTATAGTCACCTACCATCTACTAGCTTCTTCAATTAACATAAGAGTTTATTGGAACATTAAATTTTGTATTAAAGATCAATAGGTAGGTACATTAAATTATATTTTACATTTTTAATTTAATATAGATGTCTTAACCTATCGAGATTCGTGGGTTAACGAAGGTAAGGCTCGAAAATTTTCACTGTCTAGGCTGAAAGATCTACGCCGTATAAGATGTTTTCACATCAATAAAATAAAAACTGTTTTGTGATCTATAACATATTAATATATTATTATAAAACATCTAGACTCTAGACACAATAATAATATATAAAGAAACACAACAAAACGGCCTTTTAAAAATAAAACACGAACGGCCCGGTTGTAATTAAATACAGAATTCGACCTTGACTGTCACGATAATCATAATATTTAATATTTATATTTACGATATCACGTCCCGCCGCAACATACCACGTTCTGTCCAGCGAGACATACAAATAAGTGTATAAATAGTCCACTTAATCGTAAGATATTATGTATAGAATATAATATATTATATATAGATATAAAATATACTTGCGATGACAAAATCGTACGATAAAAAAACGCTCGTGTGTACCGGCCCTTATATACAGTATTACAATTATTATTAGTTTAGTCTACTAAAGCCTAGTAGGGCGATAAATCGCGTCTAGAAAAAAGTACCTAGTAAGACGGAGACAACAAACGCTGGTACGAGTGTACGGCACATATTATTCATGAGTACTTAACATTTTTAAAGATTATTATTATAATTTATACCCCCAATGACATATTAAATGCATTTTTTTGGTAATGATTAATTCAACCTATTGGGTACCTGTTTACTATAAATACCTATATTACTATTAGCAAAATATAATGAATAAAAATATAAAATTATGTAGTTAGTGGGTTAAAACGATATTATCATAACATACATTTTGAATTAATTTGGTAATGAAACAACTCGTAAACCTACGAAAAATCTCAATAAAAAAAATAAAAAGTTAATATCCCGTTTATTTAATAATATAAATAATGCATTAGAAACTTAAAAACTTACCGTCAGTAACAGCACTTCTTTTAATTCTGGTGTTCATTTAAACGAAAAATTAATATAACGACATTAAAATATTAAACTTGAGTACCTTTATATATAAATATAAATAATAGGTAAATATGATAAAAAAAAAATGTCTAATGGAATTGTACATTAACACACACAAGGATAATAATTGATAATCATTAAAAATACAACACAAAAAAGTAACATAAGAATAGTAAAATCGTCACCGGCTAACATAATATTTACGGACAGCGAACGATAAGCAAGTGAGACCAAGTCGAGTCCGTCAGAATGCTTTTGGCCGATCAAATAACAAAATATACAAAAAAATTAAATTAAGAGGAAAAAAGAGTTTGCATAAAAATTAAACCAATGAAAAAACAATAATACACTAGATAACAATCATGAATCAATTGATCGACGCCTCCCACCGACTCACCAACTATCATAACATTATTTTAATATGAAAGATACGTAACATCGATATTTTTTTGATATCGCACAGACAAGTTGATTTTATGATGTATTAGCAATATGTACACACATTGTAATATATGTACCTTATGAACTCCAGACTTAAAATACTTTTTAAAACGTAGTTTATATCATTATATATTGGTGTGTATAAAAGGAGGTTATAAAGTTGCAAAATTCCTCATTCTAATCAGGACATCACACAGACTCGTTGGTTTTCTAACATTATAGTGTGATGTTTACACACATTGATTCATATGTACCCTATGACCTCCGGACTAAAATACAATTATTTTAAAGTAGGTCTATAGTATATTAAGGAAGTGTGTAAATGTGGAAGTCTTAAGGGTGTAATTTTCTTCGGCTTTTTTTGATATCGCACAGACAAGTTTATTTTATGATGTATTAGCAATATGTACACACATTGAAATATATGTACCTTATGAACTCCAGACTTAAAATATTTTTTAAAATATAGTTTATATCATTATATATAGGTGTGTACAAAAAGGAGGTTATAAAGGTGCAAAATTCCTCATTCTAATCAGGACATCACACAGACTCGTTGGTTTTCTAACATTATAGTGTGATGTTTACACACATTGATTCATATGTACCCTATGACCTCCGGACTTAAAATACAATTATTTTAAAGTAGGTCTATAGTATATTAAGGAAGTGTGTAAATGTGGAAGTCTTAAGGGTGTAATTTTCTTCGGCTTTTTTTGATATCGCACAGACAAGTTTATTTTATGATGTATTAGCAATATGTACACACATTGAAATATATGTACCTTATGAACTCCAGACTTAAAATATTTTTTAAAATATAGTTTATATCATTATATATAGGTGTGTACAAAAAGGAGGTTATAAAGGTGCAAAATTCCTCATTCTAATCAGGACATCACACAGACTCGTTGGTTTTCTAACATTATAGTGTGATGTTTACACACATTGATTCATATGTACCCTATGACCTCCGGACTTAAAATACAATTATTTTAAAGTAGGTCTATAGTATATTAAGGAAGTGTGTAAATGTGGAAGTCTTAAGGGTGTAATTTTCTTCGGCTTTTTTTGATATCGCACAGACAAGTTTATTTTATGATGTATTAGCAATATGTACACACATTGAAATATATGTACCTTATGAACTCCAGACTTAAAATATTTTTTAAAATATAGTTTATATCATTATATATAGGTGTGTACAAAAAGGAGGTTATAAAGGTGCAAAATTCCTCATTCTAATCAGGACATCACACAGACTCGTTGGTTTTCTAACATTATAGTGTGATGTTTACACACATTGATTCATATGTACCCTATGACCTCCGGACTTAAAATACAATTATTTTAAAGTAGGTCTATAGTATATTAAGGATATTGATTCCGGAGTTCATAAGATACATTTGTATATATTAAATTCAATGTGTGCAGTAAATATTGCAAAATAATTGGCTAAGCAACGCATTTCTGTCGTAGGTAATAATTTGTGGAATTTAGAAGGTATTTAAATGTATGCTTTTTCATTTGATGTTCGTTATGTACAGATTTTAATGTTTGTCAATATTGTCGATGTGCGGTAATAGGTAGTTGGTATTTTTATACGTTTAGAAAATATTTTTACCATAGAAGTTGAGTTTTGTGTATTTTTATATTATAATTTTGACTGGAGTCAATAGTAGCGTCCCCTAACTAAGACGTGTAAAATAATGAATAATATTCAGTTGGATGCTTTAATAGCGCTTATACTTTTTTACCATGTCTAAACACCATAAACCCGTGTAAATCTCAAAGTGTTGCGCCGTCTATAGTTGAAAATTGGAACTATTTAACACTTCGGAATTACACACAACCGAGTTATATTGGACTTTATGGATTCCGCCCTTGGAAAGACATTTATAGGGTAAAAAATTGTGACGATTACGAAAATGACATCAACTCTTGTGACCTCCGGTTTTCGGAGGTCACTATGACACTTGGAAGTCATAATGCCGGCTTGTATCCCGATTGTGGAGGTCATAAGATACGCTATTCAAACCCACACACACACACACACACACACACACACACACACACACACACACACATACACACATTTATATTGTCTAGAGCGTTTAATAAACGCGCATAAATGTATATCGTTTGAATAGATTGTTGGCGACGGAGGATTGTTATATATATAAATATAATATAAAAGGCAAATTTTTTTTCCGCCGTTGACTATTCACCTATCTTGGTATAATAATAACAGTAATAATATATAATATAACAGCAGCTGTTGCCTTAACGTGGGTCAGATATTATAATCACTATAGCGTACGCGTTGGTATGTAAAATAAATTCAGAAGATATTATTTAAATTTTTATAACAAATATTTATCATCATATAATAGCTTTAAATTCCAAGCCCAACAGCCTATAATATTATTATTTGAATGGAAAACAGTATAGCTCACTAAGCCAGTAATAATAATCAGTGTATACAGTATTCGTCAATGTTCACGAGGGATGGGGATATCACAACATTTATTATATACATTTTTTGGTAAATGTTTTGTCCCACCCCGAACATTTTGTTTTCATATTTATTTTTTTCCGTCACCATCCTCATAGCCGGCTTGCTTTTAGTTGTGTAAAACATAACGGTTCCTTGTTGGTCAGCCGACGCAACGAGTATAATATAAGTATACATGTACGGCATCATCAGAGATTACACTGCGTTTTTCTCGACGTCGCGTCGTATATATTGATGTTTTATTTGAATAATAATAATAGTGTACAAGTAGTACTCGGACTTGCTGCTTATCTTGTCCGTGTACAACACACACGTATGCAAGCGCGTTAATGATAGGCGTGAGCGGTGAGGAGATTATATTGAGAACACGTTTTGGAAGTGTTTGTGTGTGTGTTTCTTGACGTAAAATAGAATAATAATAATCGTTATACGATCGGAGGTAGTTGGGTTGATGACGACTCTATATTATAATACGAGAAAATCAAGCGAGGTGAAACTCGTAAAATGTAGATTTTAGTGCGAGTCTCTCAACCCCAGTCAGAGTAATATATTGTGTATAGGTACAAACGACTACGACTATTCTCGTAGTAGTAATCTTATCGTTTTTATCGGATTTAATGACCATCGAGGTGAAAAAAGTGTTATCACATAAAATAGAATTTTACGTATGATGCAGTGTCCTATATAATCAAGATCTGAAAAATAAATATACTTCAATGTTTGTTTTTTTATGCTGTCGTAATCTATACGACATACGTAAAATCATAGGCATATAAAATATAGCAAATATACAATAATGAACACCTATTATTATAATGTATATTGTGTATCTACTATACTGTATATACTAATATACTTCTATATGGTCATTTAAAATTCAGTTGTATAAATATATGAACTATTTTAATATATTATTTTATAAGTTGTGATCGAGCATCATATATATTTATGATACGACTGTTATGAACACTATACCTGTGCATCTATAACGTGCCATTTTAATATTTATAATGGATCAAAATTGTGTGAACATTTTAAACACGAATTCTTTTTTATGCATTTAATGTGCTCCCGTTAAGAATTCTTTAATTAATTTCAATATAAGTATATGCATTATATTCTATAATAGAGTCGTAAATATATTTTTAATTTATGGTGTGCAATTAAATATGGGCTCTTTTTAATTTAAAAATTTGGTTATTTATACCTTGTTAATATTATTTAATTGCGTTGATCTAGATACAATTTAAATGACCTAGTATACTTAGATGCTTTTTATTAAATTGGTTTTTGTCCTCAATTTTATAATAATATAATTTATTTTATGGAAATGAAAATCACCGCTGTGACGTTTATTATTTCGTTATTTTTCTAACCGACAAATAATCTATATTAAAAAACCACAAAAATAATTCGTGTTATTTTTCAAATTTTCTTCGTATTTTTCTGATATTTTACCAGATATTTCACTTACAAGTTTGGAACTGTTCTCAATGTTTAAATATAGTACCTATTGTGGCTAGTACCTACCTACTTTCTATAAAATTGCACAACGGTTAAATTTAATATACACCATAAATTAAACATCTCGTAAATATATTTGGAAAAATAACAATATGATATAGATACTAGTTGATTCAGGTATCACTTATCATGAATTTCAAAGCTTAAATAATACAAATAATTCGAAGTAAACTACATTATAATTAGTTACTGCCGAAATGTAGTTATTTTATTATAATATTATTCTTATATAATTACAACGGTCAACGGATACTGTGTGACTAGGTACACTTTAAGATATAATATAAATATATAATATATCCTATAACATCTAATCATCTTATTGTGTGTAATTATTTTGTACTACGCATTATTATCTGCTAATATTATGTATGTTATAGTGTTTTATATTTTTGTTAATTATTAATTTTATATAAATGTCAAGGGCCTATCCCGTTTACTATTATAAATAAATAAATAAATATATCGTAAGTAGTGTGAATTGTGAATGTACGTATTATGCTCGTCCGTTTGTTTTATCTATTGTGCTTTTTACAACCTATAGGTATTCTAAACTAAAAACGTCGGGCCTACAGTTAATCGAATATGTGTTGAAAATATTAAAATATGTGATATAGTTTATACATAATGTTATTTGTTGATCGACACTCTACATATGATTATTGATAATTATATGAACTATAGAACTAGACCACTTAATATTTACCACTTTTAACAATATTGTTGTAATTACTAACTATCTATTGGTTTAAAAAAAAGTTATACTCTCAACAACATTATATTCTATATAGGTAAGTATCTATCGTAGCTATAGTTTTTTAAAATTATGATATACTCGACGATGACCAATTAGTTTGTCTAATAAAATCGTAATCTGAGTTCATCGCACAAATATGTCGCAGTGTCGTACTATGGTGTGTTCTCAACGAGTCGTACTTGTCTCTTAGGATGTTATGATGAATATCAACTAAGTACCGACAGCCAGCTATAAGAATAATATAAATAGTGTTACTGCCTGTAGTTGCACGCGTAATCCTTAATCTTAGTACTTCGCCGCCGTAACGAAGGAACTCGGAGCGACGAGAGATAAACATACTTATCACACCTCGTTTGACTGACGCGCGTTACTGCAGTATAGGTCAAGGTCGCCGGACATTTTAACACGATGTGTGAGAACCACCGATGTCACACAAGGCAGGTTTAATTTTACCTACTTTATGGTTCATATTATAAGCTATACGAGTCGCCGCAACCGATGTTGTTTATACACCTTAACAATTCGGAAGTAGGCAAAGTCCGCATCCTATATATTTTTACCAGCTATATAAATATAAAATAATATTATATTAATAATATTGGTATAATAAAATATTTTTATACATTTTTAATAATTCCAACTCGTGGTTATCGGATGATTTAACTTAATTGGGCACATAAATTAGACGCGATTGCGCGATCGCGTGGAGAATAAGAAAGAGGATGGCCGAGGAAATAATAATAATAATAATACAAATAATAACATAGACCGATTATAAAATATGCCTCTCCTCCTCAACGGTTGTGGGCGAAGTGTATGTTTTTAAAAATATATATAGTGAGTAGGCTCGGGGGACTTAGGAAAGTGCTTGTAATAATTGCGTTTGAAATCGCATGGTCTGCCGCGACTATATTAGGTATATAATATAAGAGCGAAGAGGAGGCCATCATGCGTCGCACACGCCACACTGTAACCGCCGTGATTAACGGGCTCTTCCAAAAGGAGACCCAACCGCCGGCCCGGTCTTGTAGTCCGTATAACGCACTTTTTTACGTAGGTATACACGTATTCTTACGGTGCCTACTTTACCTTACATTATATTGTTATTAATATGTACGTACAAATTATTATTCTTCTTTGAGTTGTATGCGTCTAACAGGTAGGTATTCAATTTACGCGAGTTACGACCCTACTTATACACAACACACACGTTAATTGATTTTCTACGTCGAAAATAATTTATTAATCTTGAATCGATTATATTTGGACGAGAAATTGAAGTATGGTTTATTATCCTAAAAAAAGTTTTTAGTAATTTATTTATTATCTATAGAAGTATATTACTGTGTATTGAGTATTTAAGTCAGCTTTAATCATATTTATAAAAATGAGTAATAAATATGATTCTTGCTAAAAACAAAAACTTTTGAAATTGATAAAGATTATATTGGCGCGAGAGGCAGAATGAATAATTTTGATTATGAAAGGTAGGCAAGTATTTGTTTTTATGATATGATTTACTTGAGACATTTATAGCTCGATAAAAGTTAGTATATATCACTTTAAGGATTGTATAGCCGTATAGGTCGATGAACTTGAAGTGCTCACCGTTCATAACATAATATATATATTAGTGTCATTGAAATCCATATTGTCAATATTGGCTTTACTATGGAGGCATAGTGCGTTACATATAATAGTGAGTATAGTATACAATATACATATATAATATACTATATTACATAGTCAAAACTTTTCCCACTGTCCACTGATGTCTACTCGTATAGACCTTTGAAGCCAAACCCTTTTATTTAATTATCAATCAATTATGTTGATCGAATATACGATATAATAGTATCCGACATGCAGCACTAGCAGCAGCAGCGGGTAAATAAAAAATTATGCATATAATATGTGTACAATAATGCAATATATACATATTTAATATTATATATTTATACAAGGAGAACCAAATGTGTTGCAATACGAGTAGTTCTGGACGTGGTATATATAATAATATATAAAATATAGTATCGTTATTTTTTTCTATGTTGTTCATACAATAAATAATGTTCGGATACCAACGGGCTTGTACAAAACGAACGAGAAATAAATGTCAACACACGCAAGCGTATGAATATTATTATATATTATAATTTATAATATACGAGTAACCGCGATTTTCTCCATACTTTTTTTGTGACAGAACTCACTACTATACTAAACGATTTCGGTCGAAAATAAACATCACACGCACGAGTTTATTATTATATACAACTCCAATATTGTGTACTCGTATTTGGAACTTGCAAAGTTTTAGGTTATGCCAGCCGCCTATATATAGGGCGCCCCAGGACACGTTCAGCTGTTGATTTTTTGAGAATAACGGCTAAAACCGCCGTGGTTAGTGAGATTTATATACCATGACGCCGTTTATTAATTTTATATTTTTCATAAAATGTATCTACCTATACCAATCTGTATATTATAATATATCGTAATATACAAATATTCTTGATGTAGTGGTTTAGTGAAAGAGAACGTAGAGTATCAGATACCGGAATACGCTATTACTAGTTTGAAACCTTTTATACAAAAAAATAATTTGATGATTTATTCTTTGGATAAAATTTTTATATAATATACTTATATGTATATTCATATATCAACTAACTAACAAAACAAAAAGTAAATATAAAAATAAGTAAATTATGACACTGTTGGTATACATATATATAGTATATATGGTATACGTTTATTGAATTATGTTCACCATAATCCGTATATGATAAAGGTTCCTACTAAACTAAACCTAGGTATACTATACATAGGTACCTATAGGGACCGGCTTCTCGATAGTAATATTTAAAGTAGTATAATTTATATTCTCATTAATTTAAAAATGCTTACTGTATTCTTTATAAGATAGATTTACAAACAGTAATAATAAACACACCTATTTTAACAGTATTAAAAATCTAGATATTATTCGTTATAGATGAACCTTTCTTATGTGTTCGTTGAATGAAGAAATATGTATTAATAGTTTGTACTTGAACTTGGATTTTTGAAAAACCCTTTTAAAGTATCCCTAGGATACCCTAGGTATCTATATAAATAGATATCGAAGACTTAAATCTAAAAGTCTTTAAAAAACTTTAAAGTTCCGGATTTGTGTGGAAGTTATTTGGCTGGTTTGACGATAATATTCTGTTTACTCAGTATGAAAATAATATGAAGCTCGTATTATTCGGATGTATTGTTTTTTCACCCTATTTGTGTATATTTATAATATATATGTTAAATGTAAAATATACATGTAAAACGATAATTTTAAAACTTGCTGTGACAGTTTTACGGTTCATGCCAACAATACTTTAACGCTCAACTGTGCAACTGAATAGATGAAATTAAATTTTTTTTCGACCATATTGGAACATGCTTATTAGTAATTACATCGCGCGTCTGTGCGAATAACAAAACAACTGTTTTTTTTAATTACTCTGCTGTTAACAACAACACTTGCTAGTTGGGTCGAACAAAACAATAGTAGCTGTGTATTTGTGTATATATCAGGACAGAAAATTATGTCTAGTTTATAGATATATTATAATATAATATGATTTTTTCGTTGGTTATTACTTATTACTTATTACTATTGTTCTCTTAATATATATTATTAAGAAATTACATATTTATCATAGGCTGTAGACGATAGTGCTTATTTTATTGAATTTTCAAACTTTAATATCCGTTGAACGCCATTAAATTTAGAGCAAAACAAGTGTCGAAAGCCTTCCTTGTTAAGCTTTTTCTTTTCACTAATCCTGTGAGAAATCTAAGAAGTCGTTAAAAATTCTCAGTAATCCATCACACACGACAAGTAACGAATTAGAAGACCTACGAGTACTCATATACCTACATATATACTTATACTTTACTATACCACAACCGCGGTGTCATTGACTTGTAGGAAAATTATAACCTTTTGACCTGACTCTATATATGATGAATCTGGATACGGAAATAATGTTGGTTTTTATACGTCAATAGATTGTATTTGCCTACATATTTTCGTAAAATCATGAGTAATGATCAACAATTATAAATAGTTATAAAAAATAAATAGTGTAAAAACTTATATTAAATATATATTTGTTACGGTTTGATTTATAAAAACAATTCCTGAAGCAATATTTACTCTATTAACTTTATTTACATATTACGAAATAATTAAATATGCATTTTAAATCAAATGTGATTATGTATGGTGTACCGATAATAATGTATGATATTATAATTTCTGTTTCAGGCTACGAGGAAGGCTGTGAAATGCGGATATTTATTCGTTGCACCTGGTCGAGACTTTACCAACCCCATCAATCGAACAAAGGTAATTATTTGAAAGCATATTTATATTTTAACTCTTGTGTATTTGTTACACTGAAAATGGGATTCGAAATCATAAATATTGTGACACATTCAAAAACGTGATTAAGACATTAATTGTACATTTACAATACAGCAAGCAAAATATTTAAAGCTACTCGAAAATGTAATAAATCATTTTTAAGTTTAATTAATTTAATACAATCTTAAAATGTATTGAAATCAAAATGAGTTTGTTTGTAGTTTTTAAAAAATTTCAATTTTTAGATATCTTGGTCGGTCGGTAGATATTAGATATTTACTTTAATTTCATCCAGAGGTAAGACTAATTTGCAGCTACTATAGAATATAAATATCTTAATTGATATGTATCATTTACAACGGTAAGATGAACGAATTTGTTTGTTAAAAATAATATTGCTTTGCTCCATTAATCCCTCTCGAATCAGGTTTTTTTACCTGGTAGACATTTTTTCGAATCGCAAAAACCAGTCAATCGGAAATAGTGAAAGTCGTCAATGATGTTTTCACCTAAGGGATAGATGATATTATTTTGGTTTCTCTTTTTTTATCAGAAAGTTTTTGACCATAATTACGTTTTGAATGGGATAAGAAGAGAACTGTTACAACAGTTGGTCGTGGTCAGTGTGTGTATATAATTATAATGGCCTACCATAATAATGCAGTAATGATCAGAACTTGTTTTTTTTTTTTACTCCGAGATAATTTTGTTTATTATCATTTTGCCCCCTATACACTGCAGTGCATACATTGTTCATGAATGTCGTGTGTGAGCTAGTAAAAATGAATGACTGGTACACAACATTATAAACGTAGTAAAAATCTAAATAGGTACCTAAAAACTTTTATCTGAGGTCTACTTTGATGAGTTTTTTCGTGTTTTTGTGGTTAGCAAAAATTTCCCATTGTTTTCATTAAGTGTCATGCATACCTGTCTATATACCTAATAGGTGTATTCATGTAATTCTGTCATAGACTAATTCAGACTGCCTTTAAGGTCATGTTTAACTATATAAGAATAAACCTTAAATTATATCGACGTACGTCGATGTATTGTATTTTGTTTAAGACATACCTGCGTAAAACATTATATTAAACATTTATATGACTAGTTGTGAGTTTATACATATAATATACCAAATGAACTGCAGTGCTGGAGAGGCATGAAGAGTAAAAGATATATATATACTATTATTACGAAACCAGTCCGATAGTTGCTGGTCGTCTACAGGGAGTTGTCGTTGTTTCAATAGGAGATTAATTTAATGCGTTTTACCGAACAATCGTCGCCACTTATTTTTCGTTCTTACATCGTATGCAGGCCTTTTTCAGTTTTCCTGTCTCTTTGCATAAATAAAGTAAATGTATTTGGAAAATGCACACAGCCTACTCTGCAGTAAATCCCCGTGTATATAAAAATCTTATTTTTATTCTAGCAGCTCTGCTCTCATTGTTCAATATGAATTCGCTGAGTCTTCATTGCCATACTGATGTATACACCGTGTATTTATGCTACTTCTTCGGTTGTACGAAAATATAGTACGCCTGCTGTTATCATGTTTAATATTTATAAACTCTCGCCTAGAAGACGCACGCCCGCCACCGTTATAGACAACGCACACACCCTGTATAGTAAATATAATAAAATAATATTATTATACGTTACGTTACTCAGTATGGTGTATATATATACATACACACACAATGTAATACTTATACACGTCTTGTTCGTTGTTGTATTCCTATACCAGGAGTAAGAACAGAAACAGGATGGGTATACGTGTTCGTCACGTAGTATTGTTATTAACGGAAGACGACCGTAGTAGAAAAAATTAACGGTCAAAAAATAAGGAAAATAATATATACGATGAAAAAAAAAACACCAAACACGGATAGTGGCTGGAGTCAAAGACAACGACAGAGACGACGGCGACGTGACTCCGGTCGCCAGTCAACCCGAACAAGCACGTAACAGATGATCCTTTTTTCATATTTATAATCACACAATATATATTATATATATAGACATACAGTATATAGATTTTGTTGTTGATGAAATTGTATTTTAGAAATGATATAAATTTACCGAATGTTCATATTTCTACCTAGTTTTGGCTATTAAGAACATATGAAACTATAAATATTATTTTATATTATATCTAAATAGCCAAATATGAAGTTTTTGGTGGTCTTCTTCTGAACAGAGCCTGCGCCTCGTAACAAATATCACATCGTTGGAATACGCATCCTGGGCCCGTTTGTTTTATCTCTTCTATATGACGTAATTTACAGCAACAACGCCCTTTATTGTGTGTGTGTGTACGTAGAATTTTTCTTCTTCACCATTGGTTATATATAATAAAATAATAATAATAGTAACATGCAATACAATAATAATGATCAGTATACGCGGGGACGATGTATTGTCTTTTCGAGTGGGCGTCGCTGGAAGGACAGTGTGCGGTGCGTGCCTATCCCGACAAAACGCGTACACATATTATCATACAACGCCGGTTGAACGGTTGTCGTTGTCGTCGTCAAATAATAGTATATACTATATACTTGCTAATATAATGTAGTATATATAGGTTCATCGACGTTACCAAATGAGGATGGCTCGCGTGCGCATAGACCACACGCTATACAGACGGGTGGGAAACGTCATCATTGTCGTTACGTGCATTTCGCATTGTTGCGCCGTGTGGGCTTGACTAGGCCACGTGGCCTAGCCCCCCTTTTTTGGCGTTCGATGTGTGATGAAGGCCAGATCCACACCGGATAAATATTTATAGATCGATATAAATAATACAATGATGTTGAAATAATACGATGTTGACTACTATATTATACCAACATTAATTTATACATATATTCGAGCTACAGAAACTTAAAGCTTTTGTAACAAATCAAATACTACCGTTGCTAACCTCCCGGTATACCTTATGAGAATAAGTACCACACGAACGCTGCCGTTTCGATGATTTTTAGAAAAAACTTGGTCGATAGAGCTGGAATTTAATAACTCATATAAAGATCGACCAGTCTAAACCGATAGATATAGACTAATGGGTAAAACGAAATTGGTTCTCATACTATGTACAAATCGATAATTGTATGATATTTTTTTAGATTTTACGATAACTTCAAAAGTTCTTGTATCATAAAAATTGTATATCTCATATAGACTATAGTAATAAACATAGAATATTATTTATTTATTTTATATCTAATAAATTGGTAATTGGTTATGTTTGTGTTTCATCAGTCTTGTGTGACAACCTAACAGCTAATCACACGTATATTTATTACAATTTAAACGTGTGTTAAAATGGAAATGCCGTTAAATGAAAAAAAACCAAACATTTTATGGGTTTAAATATGGATTCTAAAAAAACTGTCGGGAAATTTGGAACGATGAAATTGTACAAAAAGAAATTGCAAATCATTTTCAAAAATAAATTATTTAAATAATATTGTGAAAAGTTATATCAAACACAATCATGAAAATATATTGAAGACATAGGTACTAGGCAGGCAAGCATAAAGCAATAAGGTAAAAAGAAAAGCTCAATAAAATCTTAATCATCCTTTAAAGGGTTACTTTTAAAAGTAATATTTGCCAAGAACGACTTGTACGTGGTGATATGAACAGGAAATACCTCATGATGTTTTTGGTGTAAGACAAAAAGGTTTACCCTAGTCGATCAGTAATTTACCTTTATTATTGCTAAAACATTATAAGAATTACACGAAGCTTTAAATAATTACAATGCAATAACAAATCGTGGAAAGAATTTTAAATTTATAAATTATTGTTAAAAAATATTCTAATTTTTACTTGTCTACATAATTTAGAGATGCTCGACAAAATTTAAATCGTGTTTGTTCATGAGATGAAACTTTTAAAAGTTGCTCTAAATTATTTTATCAGTTTCTCAAAATTCATGGTGTAAATTTAGTCAAGTTAATTAAACACAGTTTTATCATTATTATGAAACTTTTCGGAACCAATTCGTATATTATGTTACTTGTAGACATCCGTGTACCAATTCAGTAATTGGGAATCAACTCGTTTTCGTCTGTCTTAATATTATAGTTTGGAAAATAAGTATTACTTTAGTTATCTAAAACTCTAATTTTAACAGCGTGTATTATGTATACACATGAAATTTATTTAAATTACACCAGGCATTATATACTCAGTGGGTTCCTAATCGTCACACATCAACATATTTGGTGGGCGCATATGAACTCCGCACCGAAAAAAAATTAGGTAAAATTGACTTCATGTAAACCCCGTCAATATTTTTTGGTACGCGAATATGTTAAAAGTATATAAAAATACAATATTTGTATGCTATTACGCTTCTATAGTATCTATATATAATATACATAAGGCTACTCATATCACTCTTTAAGTTTCTCCGTTATACCCGAAAAATAGATCGACATCCTGTCTAATCGGCGTCAGTGGTTTGATGACGGTGTTTACATAATATAATATAATAATAAATATAGGATCAAGGTTTGATCAGTGTAATAGCTGCATTATTATCATGTATAAGCGCGTATCTATACGACTTTTTTAAAATCATACTTTAACGCGTATCTGCATTTATGTATGACACGAATATAATGACTTATCGATTTGACCGTGTGTTGCGGCAGAGCAGAGCTGGTGGAAAGGAAACATGTAGGTATAGTATAGGTAGGTATATACTTTCACCGTGCGCACTCGGGATAAGAGACCTTCGGCGGCTGATCGATTTAATCGCGATTTCTGCATAAAATGCGGAAAATGCATGTAATTGTCAAAATGGTATGAAAAAACGCGTTGAAATATGTACACATACATACATATGTAAATTAATGGTATTGCGGTATTTTTGTTTTACAGCGGCAAACATGCCGTGCGGTGAGTAAGTCTTGAGCGCGATCAGAGATTCAGAGCCGTTCGGTGGAACTGATAAATTCGAATCATACGTCATCGATTTATCTCGGTGGCCAGTAGTAATATAAATGCCAAATGAACCTGTTATATTGAGATGAGTTTGTTAATACATTTATGGTTTATATATGTTAAATTGTTAAATAAATATCGTCGAAATATTAACGAGTAGTCGAGTAGACTACAGCCGTGTCTAGGTATGTATTAAATATTATGCGTATTATGGTATATGGTTGCAGGTGTCGTCAAACGGATTCATCATTTTATGTTATAATATAGTACTTCAAGCAATCATGCTTTAGCATTGCTTTTGAATCTGTATATTATAAACAAAAAGATATTACTATATAGTAGGTATATACTATAGAATATTATGTGGTATTGATGATTTCTTTCGAAAGTATTTTAAAGTTCAGTAATTTCAGTTTACTCGAGTAACACGTAAAGTGAATATCTAGTCTTATAATTGGATTTAACTATAGCCTGGTGTCGATGTCATTTAGGTGATTTTTTCTGTACTTTACGCGTATATCATACGTTTATGCTTTATTACTGTTGTTAAGGACAGCCACTTGAAGTGGATTTACCCGTCAAGTAACCTGTCATCAGATTGTATCCATAAACTCATACATTCATTAAATTTCCTTGGGATTTTTTTCGCACTTGGAATTTCAAACTTAAACGTTTTTCCGAGTCATCACGCCTTACAGCCAAAGTATTTTATATTGTATTTCATCGACCTTGATACTAGTTTGGTGTTGTGGTATTATACTAACAATTTGTTAACGATTTTGTAACGCACGATTCGTTCACGTTTTATTGTTGTTGTTATTATTATTATTTTTTTTCAAACCGGTAATTAAAGTGTAATTTGCCCTGAGCTAACAGGCAGTGGTGTCCATAACATGGTAGTAGTAAAGGTAACATGTATTTAATATGTCCTTGAAAATTCAGATAAACTTTGATGATACATGCATATCTTTTTTTCTGTGATAGCAGAAGTGTCGGTTTTTTAAATATTTATTTTCACAATAAAATCATTGAGTAAACTACACGTTCGTATCAGACTCGTAATATTCACGTAACCTATCACTATATTTGAAGAAAAAAACTATATTACTCTTTTGTTTCAGTAAAAATTATAATATGACGAATAAGAAAAATAAAAAATAAATTAATGGTTATTGTTTGTATTATGATTTATGATTTATGACAATCAATGCTCATATTCATAATTCATATTATTGTATACATTGTACATCATAATTGACAATTGATATCATTTCATAGTCTGCAATATACTAATGTATATTTAGGTATAAATTAAATTAATCATAATTGTTATTTGTTAATATAACCATTACACATATGCGATTTTTTAAAGTTAATAAAAATAAATAATTAGTACCACTAATTGGTAATAATATATTACATTATTATTAATATATGTTATGAGAAAAAAAGAATAAGTACAATAAGTATAAAAAAATAAATAATACTTACCTACTTTATTCTTAGCCGATGCTTTTAATTACACTAATATATTATAGACCTAAATAACAACAAGGTTTATATTTAAATGTTTTCTGGTTCTCACGTTTTATGTTCATATACGTTAAAAAATTTAAATGATATGTTATTTCTACTACCTGTATAGAACGAAGCATATCATTTCAGAAGTTTGGAATTAATTTGTAAAGAACTTTTTTTATTGGAGTTTGTAATTTGATTATTGGCATGTATTATATTATAGAGGTATACCTACTAAATATAACTATGATAATAATACCAATTAAGCCATATACAAATATAATATTACTTTTACACACATTATAATAGGTGATGCAAGATGATCCATACAACTGTTTAGAGTCAGTTATACTTCGAAAAGTTTTAATATTTTTTTTTACTTAATTTTATTGTGGTCGCAGAACATTTTTTTTATCTTTATCATATTTTAAGTTGTTTTATTTAATCTATTTTTCATTTCATATTTCTTTAAAAATTTTTGGAGTATTTTGCCAAAATCGGGCCCCAATGATCAAATCAAACAATATAAAATACGAGATATTAAAAATGATTCAAATGTGCTATAAATGTTTACGCCTTGTGCAATTTATTTAAGTCAAGAATACTCTCAAAGAAGCTAAAAGTTTAGCAATATAATACGCTAATAAGATCCATATGTTATTATTATATGGAGCACAATGTCTCCTGATTGTTTTTGAAAGAAAAATATTAAGAGATATAAAGTAGAAGATATTCTTATGAAGAATATTGAGAAGAATATTTGGATCCTGTAGTAGTTACCTACAAACTGGGAAATTGCGTAAAATACATAATAATAATGAGCTGTGTGACCTGTATAACACACACAATACACTAAATAAGATAAAAAGAAAAAGACTTTAATTTATTATTACTAACCTAACCTAACCTTATTGGTCAAGCGTGAGGAAACCTTAAGCCATGATACAGACGTTTCTACAAGAAAATCTAAGAGGGAAAATACCTTTGGGAAGACTCCGAATGCGATTTGATTATTATGTGGAATGAGAGACGTAGCAGACTTTTACCCGGATGAAGATTGTGGTATGTTGGTGCAAAATCGTGATGGATATAGTCAGTTATGTTTGGATGTGTGGTCTAAAGGGCCATAAAAAAAATAATAATTTACTAAAATACTCAAAACTATATAGCTTTGGGATATAAAATTTAAAATATTGTCATTCAATAAGAAAAAACAATTAAAAACAAAGACAATAAAAAAATTTGAAAAATATGTAGTTTTATAGTTACATTAAATCATATAAAAATAATATTTTCTAAATAATTAATGTAGATTCTTCAATGGATCACCCTAGGCACCTATGCTACAGTTATATAAAATTACTTATTTGAAATACCCACAACATTAAAATGAAGAAATACTCTTGAGATAATATTAAATTGATAAACCAAACAAATAGGTTCATAATACTTGAATATTATGTAAAGTTCAATAGAATAATTATGTAATTTACTTATTTAATATGCAATATAGCTGTTCAGAAAATATATAGATAATGTTTTTAATTCCATATTGTTACCATAAATTATTATACAGACAGCTGTTAATTTCAATAAAATAATTGCAACTATATTTTATAATTAATACTAAGGATCTGTGCTATACGACCTTCAAATTTATGATAAAACTGATTATTTATCAATTTCAACTTATTTATTCGAAATTACTTTATTCATCCAGTTAACTATTATGTTAAGTTATTGCTGATTTTTAATATTATGAAAACAACCTCAATTTATTCTTCTTATTGCATCGACGATATTAGACAACTCATAAATACTTATACATAATGTCATAAAATTGTTTTATTATGTTTTAATTTCATATGTTTAAATTTGCATTTATAATAATATTAGTATGTAGGCGTGACGAGTTCAAGATGAGAGTGGGAAATAATAGTTATAAGTTTTGATAAGAAGTAGGTCGGAGGCAGATTGCGTTAAATTTGATTTTCATATTATTATAAGTTTAGGAGTGTTTTAAAACGGAAGTCACAGAGCTGGAAAAAGCGAGATTATAATCAATGGGAAAGATCAAAACATCAGGTATAAAAGGTGTGCATAATTGGGTCATATACTCATATGTGCTGCAAATTAATATATAATACTAAGTGAGCCATAATAAACTGTAGATTTGTGACATTTATTATGTATGTATAATGTATACACTAATTTTGTAATAAAAATAATTTAAAATTAGGAATCACTTTGTTTTTATAGACACGTTTTATTGGTTTTTTTTCCATAATTTATAATCTAAAATTTAAAAAAAGGTGTGGAAGTGGGTACCACTTTGCAGTACCCTGGGTGTACTGTGTATGTGTTAAGTTTATATTCAATGATAAAATATCATTGTATTACGATAAATGATTCTGAGAGAAGACCTCGATCGTCAACCCATATAACAATAAAAATTTCAAATTACAAAAAATAACTAAAATCTATATTCTTTGTTTAAATATCTAACTTTACCAAATTTGGATTTAAAATATTTATTAAAAAAGACTGTATATGTGTATAGTTTTTAGATTTTTTGGTAACACTGTGAAGTGAAATACTTATGAAGAATCTTGTTTTGAATTTTCAATCTTTTTAACTATTAAAATTAAACATTTTTAAATTTTTAACTAAGTACAAAATAATTTGCAAATTTTGGTGATTTTGATGAAATTAGATTATTAACTTATGAAATACGAAATATTCAAGTTTTTTTTTATCTACGATTATATAAAAACTAATAAAAATCGCTCAGAATCCAAAATAAAAGTATGCCGTTAGGCATTTATATTATGCTCTAAAGAAGTTCCTGCAGCCATAAATGACAGTTTTGGATTAACCTCTGAAATTCAAATTAGTATACTATTGTAATATATAATGAATAACGAAAAATATTATCAATATACCTATCAATCTATAGTTTTCAATAGTCAATTCCAATGTTTTAATTTCCATATTTTTTTTCTATTGTGAAACTCTTTATATTTAGACATATAATATATATATATATATATATGCTCGCTACGAATCTCCAGGGGTATACAACTGCAGTTATATTATATGAATAGCAAAAGCAATCAATATAAGTGTAATTAAAATTTCAAAAATGTATCAAGTCAAATTTATTTTGTTGGATTAAAAGAACCGCTACTATATTCTACATATCATTATAATATGTAGCACTGTTCGAATTCTATTACCAATACCATATAGTATATACATTATACATTATACATTATACCTATGTTTATATATTATGCGTATGTACAACCGCCGCCACCCGTGGACCTCTGCACTATTTCTCTGGCGTTATCAATCCAATATCATTATCGAAAACCGCATGTGTACATAATAATACGCGTTCACAAAAGAGCGAATATATGATGGGCGATTTGTTTTTATTATTATTATTTCTCTGTTCTTTACATATACATGTTGGAACCGATTGACTTGACCCGCACACACAAGTGTGTGTGAATAAACAACCATCTCACCGCCAAATGGGTTCATCGTCCTCGAGTCAGTTCACATATCATATAGCATGTCATAATTTTGCCAGTTATTTGAGGTACACTTCTTATTCCGATCGATCGATGTATTTTTTTGCTCCCGTTCCAAACTCATAATATACACTCTGATATAGAACTGCAACTTGAAAGTAATTCAGTTACTCTAAAACATTTTTAGATTTTAAGTAGTGATATTAGTTTTACAATAATATGTGACATGTGTTTGTTTTAAAAAAAAAAGTTTGTGTTTGTCGACTGTCGTATCCTTTTGACTCTCTAATAGTGATTAAATTTTCAAAGTTGAATAGTGGTTTCTGGTAGAAAAACTTTAGATATATTAGAATTTTCTAGGATCTAGAAATCATAAGATTTTTAAAATATTTTTACGCTATTCATATTTATATGTGCTCTTATAGGAATATTAAATTTCAACTCTTTTTTTCTATATTTATGTATGATAAAATTGTTGTTTGTAAGTAAAATATTTTCGCTATCTATTATGTGTATAATATTATTTTTATTAACAATTACAATTGAAATATATTTAGACTGATTTTAAGCTATTTATACTATGAGCATATAATATCATAATTGAATACTAGTAACTAATATAAAACAAACAAAATATACCATAGACATTTTCACACGGTTGTGTGGTACTCGTTATTGACTTTATAATTTAATAAGAATAATATAATATGATATTATGTAATAATAATTACTAATAGGAGAATAAATTATTCGTTATAGTACCTAGTATAAGTAAAATACAAAATATCCTTAGAAATGGAAGTTAACTGACAAACTGTCGCCGTTCAGATTTTCAGAGTCATTTTTCGTATGCAACGATTCGTTATTCAAATCAAATTTAACACGTCCATTACGGCGCTTTTATTCAAATTTGAATACGTATTTTTATGGTACATACAAAATATATTAAGTTTTATATACATATATATATATATATATGTTAAAATACGAATTTCATAAATCAAATTTAAACTCATATGATGTATATAATTTAATATTTAAATTTATATTCTAGTTAAGTAGTTTGTATAGGTGAAAAATTACATAATAATATGTGGAAATATATTATGTTCAACGTGTAGTTAAATTTTTTTTATTTCAAAAATAACTAAACTAAATGAATCCAATGTATAGAATGCCGATTATTATTGAGTGTCGTTATTTTAGGTTCGATCGAGTTAGGTTATGCAGCTGTGTATGACTCACTCGTTTGAAAAATTCGATCCACATGTAAATATTAGTACATTTTATGTGTACATAAAATGAGATCAGCATGTTAAAGATTTAAATGATTAATTTATATCGTCACCAATAAAGAAATTCAATACGCTTAGCGGATTAGCATATTTTTGTTAATTTACAAAAATTACAAACCATGTTTGGTGTTCTCCGATCTCCATCGTTTTCTGCAGAGTAACAAAATAAATAAACGGACATACTCAGAAAATTTGATTATTATGTTTATACTCACATTTTGTAAAATCATATCTATGCTATAGTAAATAAACTTAGGTACCCAATAAAAAATATTGTTTTATATCAACTTACATAATTTGTTTGATGTACAATTTGATTAACAATTTTAATTAATATATAAAAGTGATTTTGATTCCATACTTAATTGATACGTTCATACTATATTCAAATTGTTCTTAATAAATTACAGGGAAAAAACAACAAGTTGATTATTCTAAAACATATAGCTACACAATAGTATATCCAAAATATGTCATGTCATACTAATATGTTTCAAGCTCAACTAATATTTTTTAAGGTTGTCACTCGAGATCATTCGAATTTATAAGTATTTGAGGTCTAGGATTTTTTATGAGTGTATTAAGGTTTCCAGTTAGAAATCTCGTCCATAACTCATTATAAAGAGTAAAATGTACGGCGCGTAGGATATGTTAAATTGCAACGACACAAAATCAATTGCGAAACTTTTTTATCACACTGCACTAGAGGCTGCAAAAAATACGAAACTGGTAAATTGCCAAGAAACATCAGTTAACTTAACTTTGATTACAAAATCGATATACTATTAAGAAACATGGTGTGTTGAATTAAGGATTGAGATGTTAACAATATTGTAATTGCGTTAACTTTGCGCTTCTATGACATTCCGGTTTTGCTTTACCTTCATATATATGGCATCCGATTTCAGTTTTTTCAGGTATTTAATACCCGTGTACGAAATAAATTACCAAGACATTAATTATGTGTTTTAATAAATTATGTATTTCCAATAAAAACATTATTTAATAATATGACAGCTATTAATTAGGTATACATTTTTGTGATAAGTTAAGAAAAACCTAAAACACCGAATGTTTACTCTGCTGATGTCTAAACCATTATTTGACAGCATCCACTTATGGTGACAATACTAATATAATAATTATTATACTTGTTCTTGATGGTGTCTTATAGATATGTGTACTATTTAGTATTTTGACATATGCGGCTACTGCACGTTATAGTTACAAGTAAGTGTTTATCGATAGCTCAGGTTTTAATTAGTATCACGACTAAAAGTAAAATATAATACTCCCCTTCGGTTCCGAGACACGATACATAATATTACTATACGTACCTGCATTTATAGTTTATACCATAGTCTCGAACATCCGTCTATTTGGTATAAATGCAATATATAATAATATGTGACTGGTGTTTCATATTAGGACTGCTTAAGCGTTTCCATACTCTAAAATGTAATGTATCTTTACGGAATATGACTGCGAGTTTTTTCATTGGGTGTGTGTGTGTATGTAGGTACCATGTTTTTTTTAAAGTAAAAATCTTTCGTTGTCGCTATAGTTAGTGGTAACCTATTGACTATACTGTCTCCGACATTCCTGCACCACTGCATCGGTGAAATGCATTTGAAAAACGAATCTGAAACACAAATTATAAATGGTAACTCGTTTAACATTGATCGTTTATTTTTATTAATACTATTCTATACCTATACTACACAGCCAAAGCATTTTTATGGTACCTATTATACTTAGTAGTTTTAAAATAAACAGTTTAAAGTTTAACCGTGACAAGAAAATACCATATATAATAATATGTAGGTACACTATTACTTTGTACTATTACATTTTTATTATATTATAGCGTATTAACCAATATTATATAGGTACATATATAGCTGCAGACTGCAGGTTGTAAACAATAATAGTAATAGTTTCGTACAGTGAGTAAGTACATTAAATAAACTCGCCACATGAACTAGTTGTACGTATATAACGATTTTACATTAATATAGATAAGTATAGGTATATGAACAATTTATACAATTTTAAGACATTATTGAGTTATGAAAACTTAAAAAAATATTTACTATTATATTTTACTATTTCAATTACTCGGTTTATAATTTGTGTAAAATTAAACATTTACAATGAGTAACTGATTAAATAGGAATTTTTTAATTTTTAATTTAATTTATATGAATTTACACCATTCGGCTTTTGTACAATATATACAGGGTGTAACAGACAGATTTGAAAAATTAAATAACTTGTGTTCTAATCAATGTTTTTAATTTTTTTTTTCATATAATTAAAAGACGCTTATTATTACACGTTATAATTACCTACATATTATAATCTATAAATATTTTTAAAAAAAAATTGAAAAAATTGATTAGAACACAAGTTATTTCATTTGTCATTTCTTCCTGTTACTCCTTATACATATGGAGTATAACAGGTTAACTAAAAAAAATGATAGCCTTACAGATTACTAATTACAAAAAAAATTATGTGGTCTTGGTGGGAGTGATTAATTGTTATTTAGGCTGTCGAAACCATTCTAGTTTTATGCATATTAGTATATACGGCATCGATATAACAAAACAAAATTAAAATAAGATAAAAAAATTAGATAAACAAATAAATAAATGTATAAAATCAATAGAATAAACTAAACAAGTATCATTCTAGTTATTAGGGAATTTTTCCTAAAATGTGTTCTACATATTGATGGATAAAAAGAACCTTGTAATGTGAATATTCCTCTACCAATCTAAAAAGAAAATATATACCTACTATATAAAAGGTACTTGGCTAAGAAGCGTCGTTGAGGTGGTTTCGTGTGAAGGAATCTTTAATAAAAATTGCATAACTCATAAGTATGAAAACGGGGATTAATAATAATAGTATGAAAAATCTTTAGTAAGATATAGTATCAATAGTATCAATAGATATTCTATTGTGAACTGCAATTCAATTGTAAATTTTAAGTTAAACATGTTTTATTCAGGGGTGAGAAACACCCGGAATGGGCTATTACCTATTTACTTAAAAATGTACAATATATATTTTATTATATAAGTAGGTACCTTCAGAGTTATATTGTAAATTTTTTTTAAAATTCTTTTGCAAACTTTAGTGTGTTCATATGTCTCTCGCCATTGTGTCACACGATGACATGGTAATCACAAACTAGTTATGTTATTTATTTTCACGGTCCTCAGAACAGTTGACAATATTTTCAACATTGATAGCCTGGTGTTTCTCATGTGAGCATAGGAATAATAATAGTATACACTATACATATCACTCACCTTCATTTCTTAAACGCTATCATTTTATTCGACCACAATAAGATAACTAGTCCTTTTACTGTGCCACAATAACATACATAACGCGGTAAAGGTAATTAGCACGCTGGCGTTCCGCTCCTTAAGTACACGCAATTATCCTCATTTTATAATACAGTGAAATCAGTGTTTCAGTCTTACCCACGTGTTGCCAAATCATAATTATAGAACAGTGCGAAATATAGGATGTATGTCTCATACTCTCATTATTAGGCACGCAAATGTTTTCCCATAGAGTTTTACACGATCTGTAATAAATACAAAAAAATATGTTTTTAATATGTTATATTATATATTACGTATGAAAAATAACACCGTGCGTTTGCGGCGTCGTTTGTACACACAAAAAATGTAAATAATAACGTCCGGTGTTTTTTGTTATCCCTAAAAATAAAAACGTGTGAACTTTAAGATTTCAGAGGGCAATGTACACCTTTAGTAATATTTTTAATTTTGTTTTTATTATTATTTTTATAAATGTAAGCTGCCTATTTGGCAAACGCATTGCCAAAGATAATTTTCCATAGAAAACATTTGTTTCAAAATCGTGTTTAAATTTATATAATATACCTGTATCCGATCTGTGTAGTATTTTTAGTACACACTATACGGGAGAACTGTGTTACTTAAGCTACATGAAGAGATATCCATCACCCCCAAACCGACGATATTATAATATTATTGTTACCAATTCTGACGTGTCTGCAGAAAGAAGAAAATATAATAATATTCAATGTGCTTGATTGAGATTCAACGATATTTGACCTGTACTTCCTTCCTGCAGACTCCCTAGTACCTATATATTATAATATACAGTTTTCGCATCGCCATCGCTTTGCATGAGGCTCGTCCATCACAGTGTATTGTTATAAGAGTATCGAATGATTTGGTGTTTCTTTTCAACGTTTATCTAGCCTAACGGTATTCAGATACGTTCCCTCGGGACCGAATTTGACACCATTATCTTCAATCTATTAATTTTGCGTGTGCATAACTGCACATGCGATATTGATTCCAACGTTGTAGTATTGTACCCGTAGATCTTATATACTCGTTTATTTTCCAATATGAGTTCCAATATATTAAGTTAAATATATAACTAATATATATGTTATAATCATTTAACAAATAGTAAAACTATATATTGACTTGAATGATGTTGTACGTTTAGTATTTATTTTTACTGTTAATAATTTTTTTTTTGAAAATGTTAATAAATAAATTGGACTCGAGAGTAGCAATCACATAATTATATCTTTTTTTTTTTTTAGAGATGGCAGAGAAGGTGGTTCGTGCTGTTCGACGACGGAGAACTGATTTATTCGCTGGACGAACACGTGAGTGTTTCTATACTTAAACGTAACTCATATAGGCCACAAAACGTGTGAGCTCATTGCAAGTTTTTATTTATAATGGTTTCCATATGGTCTGCGACAGCTGGAGAAATTGTTGGCATTGTCCGGGGCTTTATATACACATATATATTAAATGTAGCGTATTTATAGACACACTGTCGTTCGTATTACAAGCTCTGCATCAATAAGTACCCACGATCCATGCATCTATATAGGTCTATGTGGTCCAACTTTACGAGGTTTTGTTCACTTTTTGGATGTAAAAAAATCTGATCATTTAAGTATCCAATCAATCCGAAAACCCGGAGTAAAAAATTATTCACATAGGTACCTATTTCAAACTTAACTTGTAAGCTTAATAGGTAATTATTTTTTCTAGTGAATCAATCTTACAGAAATATTTTTCCCATTTCAAAATCTTAATAATATTATTAACACTATAAAATTAAATAGGTATACTATAAAATAAATGTGCTTCACATGCCTGATATTTTACAAGATTGTAGTCTAATGGTACTTAACATAGTTCTCATTTTTTCAATACTAATTGGTATTAAATTAAAATGTATTAAAATTTACTGATTAGTCATTGTTTAATTACTACTCTATT
Organism: Myzus persicae; assembly: GCF_001856785.1. NCBI lineage: Eukaryota > Metazoa > Arthropoda > Insecta > Hemiptera > Aphididae > Myzus > Myzus persicae. Next base: position 376,094 of record NW_019101449.1, on the reverse strand, counting down.
ATAATAGAGCTTTATATTATTTCCTCTACATTTTTCTAATACCTATCGTATTTGTACAATACTTGTTAAATAGCGCCTATAATGTTTACTTATTCTAAAGTAATTGAATTTTAATTTCATAGAACAGAAAATAATTAAATTCTAGAAACCGTATTGCATTCGTATTATCTTAACACTAATTAAAAACCATTCTTATCGACACAATCGTAATGAACAAAACAAAAATGTTACAATATTAACGAAAAAATATATACATAGGTACCTACATAAAGTGTAATTACAGTAAGTTGTAGGTAGTTAAAATGATGTGGTTTAAAACGCGTACCTATATATTATGTTAAAATTAATCAATCGTGGTTACTGGTTAATGCAGTTGGCCTTGTTGCAGTCTGAATAACGTCGGTACGTCAATATGACATCCGATCTTATATAGGTATAATAATGTACAGTAATATGAATATATAGACACCCATACAGGAAATTAAAAATAAACATGGCGTAGTTCAAATTTCACACAATACAGCCGGTGTCTATTTTAAGTGCATTTTGTAATCACGGCCGTCGCGATCAGAATTTAGGATAATATTCCTAATTATTATTAATAATGAAATATTGACGAAGCATTCTCTGCGCAGAGGTGCGAGGTGCCTGTATTCTGAGTAGGTACAGAATTGTATATAATATAATGTAAAACATAATCGTATTATTGTGTTGCGGACATCCGTGCAGCAATCGATTATATAGGTATTATTGTGGTCCCTGGGACGGGGAGGCTAATCGATTTGAAACGCGTATAACATATCATGTTTCAAATTTTTGACATAGGTATGGATCCCTGTATTGTGCGCGCAGCACATATAAAACGATACATTACTTAGGATTTTATAAATCTCCCCGTGCACTGTGAAAAGAGTCCACTATCGAATAATAAAAAATACCCCTATCGGCAATAAACTGTAACTCGTAACCGTGTCGTGTTTTATACACGAATTTTATAACAAATAAGGGTGAATACTGCAGTAGTCGAGGAATGCGCGTCCGTCGATCATTCGCCTGCCAATAATATAATTGTGTCGAATCCGCAGGGCTGTTGATCGACGGTGCAGCTTGATCATCGTCTCTCCCTCTCACGATTAATCTCAATCCTTACATCTCTCACCGTATCTACCCCATCGGCTGTTCGGTGGTCGTCGCCGCCATCGTTTACCCGAAAAACGTCGTCGTCGTCAATGCGGTTGGATACATATTATTATTATTATTATCCGTACACATATCGGATAATATAATAATATTATTATACAAACATTCACCTGGCCCGGTGGAGGTCGTATCCCAAGGTCATCTACCTTGTGTGCCGTGCGTCGTCGTATATGTACGAGCACTAACTCCTCGTCGTCGGCCCGGGCCCCGACCGCATTCCCTCACACATATGCGTGTCCGTGTACATGTGTGTGTGCGTGTGTATGTGTGGCGCGCGTGTGTGTGTGTGTGTGTGTGTGTGTGTGTGTGTGTGTGTGTGTGTGTGTGTGTGTGTGTGTGTGTGTGTGTGTGATGAGATGTGCCGCCACATACGTCTCTCGTTTGCGCCCGCCGCTGATGCCGCTCGGCGTTGTGCGTATAGTCCGAACGTTGTAACAGCAGACGAATCTGGATAATAGTACCTATATACCTAGTTTGAAGTTCGATGGCAAGAGAAACAATATTGGAATTATTGAGAATTTAATTTTAAGATGATTTCACACCGTGTACTGCTCCGTTACAAACGTAAAACATATACCTATCGAGTTTGCGTTCGTGTAACATCACAGCTTTAATATTGAAGTGAATTTACCTGTTGTCAAACTCAAGGTAATAGGACACTATCTGTGCTTGTACGTCGCGGTTGTTTATGATATTTTAATTTTCAAGTGTGTTATGACATAAGTATGTAAAATATTAAAAACCGATGTACAAACAAAGATAATGTTCTTAGGTACCTTTAAGTTTGATAACAGGTTAGTTCATTTTAATATTTAAACTTGTTGTATCAACATATAGTTGATTCTGCTGAATCAAATGTTCTATGATTTACCTATAACGATATGACAACACGTGCTGGTGCGACAATTTTTTTCCATAGATTCTTTTATACTGTCAATTATAATATAAGTAGTTAAAATGTTCATATTATTATAATGCATTTTTCCATTTTATTGATATTGCTATCCTGTAAAGTTCAACAATTTATACAATATTTTCGATTCGTAGAGATCGTAAAAAAATGCCATAAATAATGCTAAATAGATATTGTTTCAATCAATTGCCATTTGGGATATCGTTGGCTATTAGGAGACAAGCATCTTCTTGCATCAATATATTGTGATATACTAAATCACTTTTTTTAATTCAAACCACCAAATGCGAAAAATATCATTTTAAGGTGAAAACTAATTTTTATAAGTCTCAAGCTGTCGTCCTTTATATTACAGAGTATCTAAAGTATTTCGAGCAGCGCCAGTCTACCACTCCTTATTATATTATGTCTATTTGGAGTATTTTTATTTATATTATAATAAGTATTATGTACAGACGACCCTTGGTCCGTCTCTGATATAGTAAGGCGCCACCATTGTGTGAGAAAAAAAAATAAAAATGGCATTATTCTGGCAAAACAAAAATCTACCGCAAAATTATACACGTGACTTTATTGAATCCACGTTCACTGGTGTTTACAATTTATATTTTATACGAGGTAGCCGAGTATAACCACACCATATTATCCGTTTTTAAATTGAGTAGACGTGCATCTATCTTTATCGTCTCGACACGCAATAAATCATAAACATGTGTAAACCACCCGCCCCAAGTGAACAATATTATAATATATATGACGGGGTTTTGGGGTGTGTATTTGTACTCTTCTGAACTCCGTTTTTTGTTCAGACTATAATATATAGTATATACCAATATACAATCACAAATATTTACATAAGATATTATTTAACTACCTACTACGGTGTTATAAACCTATAACACAGTAATATGCAGTGTATAACTTATTACAAATCTCTGAATATTTGATTACCTACTTATACATATAATATTAGATATAATGAATATATGATTTTTGTACAAGCGACACAAATTAGCAGTAAATTAGCAGTTATATAGTTAGAAGTTAGAAATATGTTGATACCTCCATAGTATTCGTAATTCGTATGCCTACGTACTACATTCTACAATTTTTTAATGACATGTGCTTGTCAAATATATATATGTTCGTTTAAATATAATTTATAGCTTGAAAATCTAATTAAAAAATGTGTGACGAAAATATTAATGGTATTTTTAAAAGTTATGGTTGGAACCTATAAATGAAGACTATAACAATGACACAATGATCTTGATTACAATATATACATTTACAGAACAATAAAGAGAATAATGTATGCATAGGAAAGATGTCAAAGTAATCAACAACATAAACGCATATCTACTAATTATTTTACATTAATTATTAATAATTATATTTAGTATTCTCTCAAAAACAAACTTATATTTAATTCAATTATCAATGAAGCACAAAACAAATATATAATAGTTTGAATTAATCAAATACGTTGATCTTTTTGAATATATAGCTGGGTAGTAAGACAACAACTATAGCAAGACCAAAGAAAAAATTCGTTATTTATTAGATTGACGCTACTGTGTTTAAAATGTGAAATTTTGCAACTTCGAATATTATAAAATTAACGCTATTTGTGGAAATTGTCCTTTTAACATTTCATTTACGGTTTAGTAAATACAATTTTTTTCCTATTTAATTTTTAGGCGTAGACAAAAAATTGTTGGAATTTACCGAATTAGCTGTCGATTTAGAATCTATACCGTTGCGAGAAATTGCCGTATCTTATTAAAGTTTAACATTAAATAAAAACTCATCTTGAACAAATAGGTATATATTATTATTTCCTCCGAATTTCTATAGGCTATTAAATGTTCGTTTAATATAATTTTTTAACGTTTTAAATAATTATAATATTATAATACCTAAATTAACTAACTGTAAAATACTTTGACGTGGCCAGAAATATTTTTATTTTTTACGGAAGTAAATATATAATATACTTTTATACATATGTGAAACTACCGTTTTTTATTTTTAGGAGTAGGTACTAAAATGTACTATAATATTGGTACCTATAGGCTATAACCACTCATAGCCCCTCGTTCTCACCTCATACATAAACAGTGGTGTAATTACGGAGAGGAGGATTTGGGTGTCGTATCCCCCCATGGTTTTTTTTAAAATCATCTAACATATTTATGTACTTATTTTAATACTAGTATTTATAATCAATGGTACTACAGTATATTCTATAGAAATAGTACAAAAAAACCTGAATCCCCATGCCAGCCGTACAGTGCTTATTTTCCAAACAAGATGAGCTTACTGAAAATGATGAAAATAAATTTATTGAATTAACTAAATTGTATTCTTCTATATGGTGTTTTATGATTCTTTGGTTGAATTAAAACTGTGGAAAACCAAGATACAACGGTCTGGAAAGATATTTAATACCGATCTCAATGCTCCAGATATTTGTAGTAAAGACATCTACCCTAATATTTATTTTCTCCTAAAAGTGCTATGCACCTTACCAGCGTCGACGTCATCGACAGAGCGTATGTTTTCAACTCTGAAAAGAGTGAAAACATATTTAAGAAACACAATTTTTGAGGTTTGAATATTAATTAAAATTATATTCAATATTTTTCATAATACACTTTCTGTGGTAGAGAGTAAATTTAAGTGTAATGCTTCACTTTTTTATTCCACAGAACCGATTAAATGGTTTTGCTATGTTGGCTGTTCATACAAATTTTGAAATTGACCCTGAAGAAGTGCTTAATAAATTAGCATTAAAACCACGTAAAGTGGATCTTTTATTGTGATAAAATTTGTGATTTAAAACTGATTTGTGTTTAAAACTATTTTTAGGTAGTAGGTACCAATAAATAATTAATGTTTAAAATGTGAGTATTTAAATATTATGTTATTATTTATTTTAATGTATACAGATCACAAGGGTTGTATACTTACATTGAGAGGTGATTTATAAGATTTTAAATTTACAAACATTTCAACCCCCCCCCTCCCCCCATGCAAGAACTCACTGAAAATCACTGGTAAATAAAGTAAAACTTAAATATAAACTAGTATAAACTATGATAATTATTTCTTTAATAAAATAACCATACCATCATCAGGGCTTCGCTTGTATTATTTAATTTAAGGTTGTTGAAAAAAAAAATATAATTGGTATTGATTACTGAGTATATTGTCGCATGGTATTACCTTCATGAGTACATAAAACAGTATTATTTAGTTTCAACAAGTACATTATTACAGTCTTAACAATAAACTATATTCTATAAGTATTTTACCACGAAGCTGTTAAGCAACGATATGTATTAAAAAACTATATAAGTAAAAACAATATTTAGAATTTCAACATACCTGCAGCTGTGGTATAATACATAATTGAAATCGAAACGGACAACTTTTTTCGAAGTAAGAGCGTTTTCGACACGGTCTATATGTATGTGAAATGTATGGTGACTCTTGCGTTATCCTCATTATCTGATTAAAACCTCAATATTTCGGTTCGCCGACTAATTTCCATCGTTTCGCTCAAATATAAGTAGGTACCTAACCGCATTTTCTAGTTAGTTATAACTTATACATTTATAATACCAATATTGTAACGATATATGATTATGTGAAATGTGAATATAAAAACAGGTGATACAAGTAAGCAGTAACTGTAGAGTTCAAATTTTCAACTTGACATTTCACTTTCTCAAAATTTAAAGCAGAACTTGTATACGTACCCATTTAAAGAGAGAGTAATGTGTATTTTGCTTAATTATGATTATTTGAGGTTATAGTTTTAGTTTGTACTAAAACAACATAATTGTAATGTATTTCAGCTATACATTAAGTGATCTTATAAAATTGGTATTAAACTGTCAACTATTATGTAATAGATAATTTTTACTTTTGAAAATATGTACCTACTTATTCAGTATTCATTATTCGCAATTCAAAACTTATATCTGATCCTAAGTGAGGAATTTTATTATATAGTGTCATCGTTATCACAAATTGATTTTCATATTTATATTCAACAATTATAATATAATGTATTATACTGGCTCTTTTTCACGAAATACCTACTGATCTTAAATTATTTTTATTTAACCTTGTAGGTTAAATTTCAATTGGGCAAACGACTTACGTATTTTTTAATACAAAATCTAATATAAGATATGACCAATGTCTATATTTAAAAGGCATTTATCTATATTTTATTATAAATATATATTATGGTATAATGTTCGCTGGCAGAGTCAACATAAAATATCTTCAAACATATTATGATAGAAATATTTATAGAGGACATAATGAAATTAAGAGTTTGACTTGTTCAATTTCTTAGAATTTATTGTATTGTATTATTGTTCAAGTATGTATTATATTATAGTCCGATAATAATTATCTTGAATCAATAATATTATGATTGGATATAATAATGTACGGCTTGTCATCGTTTTTTTCTATAAATTGATTTTATTTTATGTATGATATTTTTATGAGTCATTTATCATCATTACATCTTTATGACCTATAATTAAAATGATTTTAATATAGGTAATATTAAATATTATATTGTTCGGAGATTATTGATTAATGTCGATAATAGATTCAGTAACAATAATATAATAATTGGCCATAAAAATTAATCATCGGATATTTTATAAGTATTTGTGCATATTTTATCGTTAGTATCTCGTATAATGAAAAATGAACAAGAATGTACTCGTATATATGTACCTACCTATGTGTAATTATTCATTTCGCGAGATCATTTTCCTTTCATTGACAGCAGCTTAATATACAACTAATGTACTTTCCTTGAGTAAAAACACATATAATAAGTTATTCTATACTAGTACTATAATACACAGTCATTGATAATTTGCAGTAAAACGGTGGAATTTAATTTAAACAAATCAAATCTGGGTTTTAATCGGATGATCAGGCGAATAATATTTGACAAGTAAAACATTCCAAAAAGCTCTATGTGCCTAAATTCAAATTAAAAAAATATAAGACGAGTATAATGCTTAATGATTAATATCACGCATAATTAGTTACGCGTTATTTAATTTTCATTTTGTTATTCGTATTCAATAAAATTCCCTCACAAGACGTGCTCATATATTATTATTATGTTTGCTTCTCTCTAAAAACACGCCTTCTCGGCCGTGCCGGCCGGCTATGTGTAGGAATAATAATACTTTAAGTATTTAACCATCGTCTAATCTTCAACGCATCGTTGTTATTATCACTATTTTATTATTATCGTGATTATGTATTGATGATGATCAAGGCTAATATTAAATCTGCATGTACACACGACGATGACGGCAAGCGACGAAACACGGAAACCCAACGGGGTCCGTTCACCTCTTACAGGCTACCGTGGAAAATGATGCTAGTATATTTTTTTTACCTGTTTTCACCTCGCCTCTCCTATAGTATAATATATCAAAACACTTGTATGAAAATATCATATTTTATAAAGTTACCACTATTTTATACTTGTATACATTGAAAATATTTCGCCGTCCACCGATTCGGCGCACGTAATTATATTCTTCTCGAAAACACGTACGTGCAGTTTTCCGAATCTTAAAAAATATACACAATACCAATACACCGTAATAAATCATATTATATTAATTTGATATATGTAAGCTGTGCTGAGCTCTGATAGTATAATACAAAAACTACGTGCCTCTACACCTAAAAAGTCATAATAATCAGTGTAAATTATGAGACATGTCCGACAAGATATAGCAAAAGGGACGAAACAGCGGATATATTTTATTGAACCTTTATCGGTGTCCCCCCCCCTCCCACCCCCTGCTCTGCTCACACGCTGGTCAATAATAGGACACCAGTGGCGAGGCGCGGCGCGGCGACGGCTAATTATTATTGTATAGGTATAACTGCAGGTATCGTAGATAATATGTTGTATGTAGTAACAAAATTAATTGCAAAAAAAACCTGTCGATAACCATTACATTCTATCAAATATGTTCTCGTTACTATTCGATATCGCGATCATCGTATCACACGATGACGATTGACGGTGGCTTGTTCGTTGGGTTTGATCGGTGACAGCGCCTTTGGGGGTAAGGTAAGTGAGATGAAGCTAAAGCCTTGGGCTCGAATGAATTATGTTTAATTAATTGAAAGTTCTAATAATTTTATTATAATTTTCCATTTATTCTTGTTAAGTTTTGGCAAGAATTTTAGTTTAAACAAAAATATATATATATTAAATTATTATAAGTGAGTTAGGTACTACAAGTTACAATTAGAACCACCACTGATTTATGAAACCTTGAAAACTTAACTTAATCTTTTAAATTCAATTATTTATTATAAATACTGTACATAAGTAATATTTTATATTTACGTACCATGTGTTATGATTTGATATGATATAATATAAGTATATAATATATATATATTTTGCGAACAAACAAGTTTTGATTACATCACGTACATTGGTAAATTGTCTGAACGCCTTAATCAAGCTATAATGGCTTGAATTGAAAGTGCTGAAGTAGTTATAGAAAATACATTTTATACATAATAATTAAAACACTGCAATAATAATGTAGTAGTAAATAATAAATATAGGTACATACCTAACTGTAGAATTATGTCCAATGAATTTTCTTAAAATCGCGTTTAAGCGTTGTAGCATAAAGGTATATCGTTTATAGACTGAATAGTAGGCTTATAATATGTTTTGATGATATTTTCTATACTACGTATAGTTGTATCGACTACCGATATTCTTTAGGTGTGTAATACAGAATCTTTATTATTATTGTCTTTATACAAATCTAGTAACTTATTATATTGTATAAATGCGAGAAAAACATTTTCATCGCCATATGCGCCCTAAGAGGGATAAAATTGTACGTCCAATCTACAATGATGACGTCGACGGCGGCACGGCGTGGTGGTCCTATTGTTATGGTGCCGACGCTTGCGATTCCGCCGCTGAGATATAATATTCTATAATAATAATATTTATGTAATATAATACATACATATAACATTATCATGGCAATCGACTGCTGACGCCAATTGTATTATTATCGTGCATACATGCGAATATCGCACGATCAGTGCTCAACCTTTTTTATTCTTAATAATATTTTTTATTATCTATAGACGTTTTACTGACCGATTTCCAAGCACACGAGAAATTGAAACTATATATTATGCTGTATATAGCTACATTATCTGTACCTATATACTGTATTTTTGAATCACTGAGTTTTTACCTTTCAGATTTATTAAATCGTTTATGATATATGATATACCGTTTAATCTATTATAAATATAAGGTAATTGACGTGCTACTGCTACCGCGGGGGAGTGTATCTATATTCGTTTGATAGTATATACCAATATGGTATATTATTATGCATCCATATGACCTGGTTAGGTTAGGTTAATTAATATTTTTCTGTTGAATATCTTATAAAAATCATGATGACAGTATTAATTTTTTTAACGCATTTATCTATTACTTAATAAGTCGCTGCGGTCGTCGACGACTTTCTATACTTAGGTATTTTATTTTTTGGTAATTTGTCTGGGTGTATGCTCACTGTATCTCTCTTTATACATATAATATATAATATATTTACCTATATAGTTAACTGAATATAAATGAAAACTAAACATGCTGCTATATACTTATTACCTAGCAACATAATATTAAATATTATACTTGTATTACTGAAATAGAGACGCAGTAAACCTGCATCATTATGACTATTATTTATGGCTTTTGGGTAAACGCATTATTAATTCGATCTAAGATGGTGTTAAGAAAATGTTCGCAAAAAGCGGGGATTTCAATCTGTTATTAACGCGTTTCACAAAAATATATATTAGGTATGCACCATTTGGACGCATTAGGTAGGTCTATATTATGCTCGTGATTATATACATATATATAATATACATTCGTTGTATATTTTGCATATTTTGCATATACTAATATATTATATAAGTGTGCATATGTGTGTATCATTTTATATTAAAAACGTAGATTCTCGTTTCTTGAGGAAAAAATTAACAATAAAATTCATTGAAAAATACGAATAAAAATGGGTACCCATATAAAATATTAATAGGTTAGGTACCTACCTGGTGCACGAATTTCTTTGCATTTTTAACGGTTTTTATTATACCTGACGTTTATGACTAAACGATTTATAACACTATTTATTTTTTACTACGCCCTGTGATTTCATCGTGTCTTATAAAATTATAACTTTGTGATATTCTTAGCTCCAAAATATACATCAACTACACATGGGCAGAACAAAATATCGCTGTGCATATTATGTGTTTTTAAGTGATGTTTATTGTATTCCGAAAAAAAAAACCATTTAAGATAAATAACAAGTTTTAATAGGACACTCCATTTTAGAACCGTCGTCTACATTTTTCAAATATTATAATATTAATATACCTACTTATTTCGATTCTTCAAACACATAATTATGTGAATACAGCTATTATTATAATTTTTTTTTTTTTAAAACTTATTTACTGAATGTAAATAAAAACAATAATGGTATATGCATATATATATGTATATATGTATATATGTATTACGCAGCTCTGAATTTCTAAAAATAATCCTCAGGCAGACAATGACTACGGTGTGTATAATAATATAATATTTTATTGATGGTCACCTCATTTGCAAAGTTGAACATTGATTCACTCGACCGTAAACACTAAATTAAAAAAAAAAAAAATAGTGTCGATACAATATTTAATTATACCTATGTAAATAACACGAGTATAATCGTATGTCTATCAACATTTTAAATAAGGTTTTTATTCACCCATAGGTTTTCCTTCAGCTGCTGTGGTCACAACAGTTTTGTTTGAAGTCATTATATTATGTACAGCCAGACTCTTGATAATACTCTGATAGAAGGTAGGTGCGTGATATTCAAATTTAAGACGCATAAACCTATTGTGATTAGATAAATTGATTCTTCATCATCGTCTATGTCAAAATATAAGCTGCGCTATACGCAACCTTGTTTCAAACACTTGCAGCGTCCATCGATAATCCATGTTATGCTTATATTATGTCCTCGAATGTCCCACGTAGGCGTTTGTTAGAATTGAATGGCTTCCGGACAGTGCAGTGCCTCGGTTTCTTACCTTATAACAACAATATAGACGAGCGTCAATGATGAATATTTACAAATTATCTTATTTATATGTATGCATTTTTTTCCTTCCAGCCGGACACCGTACCACAAGCCAGACTAGACATGTTCACAGCCGTCGCTGTGGAAGAAGCTGACGAAGCGACCGGAAACCCACACAGTTTAGCCGTTACATCCTCTGACCGGAGTATTCACTTCGTCAGAGGAGCTTGCAGGGAAGAAGCCAAGGGTTGGAAAGACGTACTTACCTCATACATGCGTCATACTACTCAGGTATGCATAATTATGCTTTATACATATAATATACACAAGAGGCAAACCTAAAAGTTATACTAATTAGGTATGTTTTAAAATAAGGTTGATAGATTATTTTGTTTATATGTGGATTAGTTATTTACTAGATGTAATCCAAATTAACCCCGTCAGCTCATATTTACTAGTTTCATCCAATCATAAGAAATTATTTACTGTAATTTATTTGAATCAAATTATTATTATTATTAAATATTTAAATCAATGAATCATTATCGAGGTATACAAGTAGGTATCCCCTAATCAAAAACTTGGACTTTGTTAAAATAATGGCATGTAATTCAAGACGCTTAAAGCATGATTGGTGTCATGATCTGATATAAGATTTAACAGAAAAAATATAAAATGATGTATTAGAATATTAGATGATTAGAAAATATCATCAATGGGTGGCTCCCTTCTTCAACAAATGTTTTCATCGTGCCATATTTATCAATTTAACCTATAATCTTATTGTATTAAACGATACAGGTCATATGTTAAACGGGGGAAAAATAATTAACGAATCAAGAATATTATTGCTAAGAATATACGAATAATAGTAGCAATATGTTCTATATGTTTCGTATTCATTATGTTCATAATTTTATTTGGGCTGTACCTAATATACTGACAATTTAAGTATTTTATTAAATATTTTAATTCTTATACTTATACATTATATATTATTGGTACAAGTATCATATTAATAGGTGCCTAATAAATTATTTTTTTTTTTTATCCCTCGTGATTCTTTGAGTTCTGGAAGAGAAATGAAAGAATATAAATCAATTTTAAATGAAACGTGAAGATATTTATTTTGTATTATTTTTGTATGACAATAAGTGTTATTTTGAATAAAATTGTATTTCATAAAATGCAAAAAAAAATAGGTGTTAAGTAATGCATTTTATAGGATTACTATTCATTTCATTTCATTATTAAAACCGTGAAAAAAGTATGAGAATAAATTAAAAAATAATTACTTATCTAGTAATCGATACGAGTAATTATGTATTTATTATGTAATTTATTAAATAGATCAGACTGCTGTTACACTATAATTGATTAGTTATTGTGTTTATTTAAGTAGGTATTTATTCATACATAACTTCGTAGAAGAAACTGTAGAGCTTCATTGTTGAAAACGATACACTTTAAAAATGACTAACATATTATATACGTTTTATACATTTTATTTTTTATTATTCTGAACGATTTGGTTGTGTCTTCGAGGTTACGTTGAAAATAAAAATATTTTCATTGGCCTGTGTCTGTCATTATGTCATTTTTTCCAACGTAACTATTATATCGTCCGAAAAGGTACTCGTCGTCTGTTATTTAGTTGGGAGCGCCGATCGTGATAGGTTTTTTCTGGATTTTCGGAGGGCCTATAAAATATATATAATTATTAACTTTGTTTTGTTTCATCTGAAAAAAAATACACTCGGGGACTGGTACCCAGATAAACCGGTTCCGAGACTTCCAATCCAACCAGAACCGATATCCCGATCTATATTATTACTGTTATTGCCAGCTATCCTCCCGATGATCGTGATGTCTACAACTATATAGCTGCTTTATTATAGTATCGGTCTGTTGTGTTCACATATGTCAGCCGCGTGTCAGCGAAATCCTACGATTCATCAGCCTCCCTCTCCGTCCATTCGTTTCGGTCCGTTTTAGATTCGTACACTGCATATTGTGTGATCTAGTTCATCGTCAGCAATAATACACGACATATAATACACAACGCTTCTATTGTGTGCCTATACTCGTGTTATGGAAACCCGAAACAGCCTGTGCGCTGTCAAACCGAACGAAAAGGAGGGGGGGAAGTTTTTTGATAGTTAACTTTTCAACCGATCCACCTGATTCATCTATACTCACAGCTATTGAACTATCCAATAATAATATATTCCATTATTCCTACTATCTTAGATCTTAAAATATACTTTTGACTAACCGGGTTATGTGAAGTTTCAAATCGGGTTATTGGGTTATAAATTACCATATTTAGCTGTGCACTATAAAGAATATTTGAAAAGATAAAGTGGAATTTAGTGCGTTTATTTTTTTTCATAAAAGTTTCATTTACAAAAAACCAATGAATTCGCACAACCACGCTTTACAATATTATTATCAACGTTTTAAATATTTTTGAAGCACTAGATTATTATTTATATTAACTAAGCCCTTGTATGACGCCCCTCTCTTATCACAGCCTATATTATATTGTATAGGAATAAACTTGTTGCTTGTAAATCATTGAATATCGTACCTTATGTTATCATACGATTCTTAAACTCATTATAAACAAGGTTAGGTTAACGCACTCGGTAGCTGGACTATAATGTACAAAGTATATTAAGTCCAGACCGGTATACCCATCATATTATTATAATATTTTAAACCACTTACCAATATCAGCCGATAGAGATTAGCCTGTTTATATAGTATCATAAGTTTGTGTGTGTATATTTTTATTATGGTTTATATCACTGTTCATTGTCTTGGAACGCCGGCACGTGGGTAATAAACCAGATCGTTTTCCCTTTTTTTCGTCTCCTCGGAGATTGTTTTATATATTAATTAAGACCGCGTATACAGACGGACGTTTTAACGAGCCGTGACCAATGATCAATTCGATCGTATCGGTTCTAGCAAACGTCATTTAAATACCGGCAGCGACGAACTGCGTGCACGCATATACAGCCAAAAAAAGTTTTATGACACCGGGACCGACATTTACTGTCGAGACGCCTGACATTTATTTTTTTATTTTTACAAGTAACACTAATGTTATGTATAATAATGTAACATGTATAATATATAAACATTATTGTATAATTTTATATTATGTAGGTACAATAAATACACTGCACCGGCGAATGACGGTGTTGCTGCGGGACCGCGAGGCGCGAGAGGGAATAACTGCCACAGGCGATATTCACTCGCAAACTCGATCACGATTGGCCAATTACGGTTTAGGAATTCGCCTTGGGCTTCCCGTATGATAATAATAATAATAAGCGCGTTTTAGAAGGTGCGCGGCAGTGGCCATCCTGACAGCGAGGAAAGGAAAAAAATGACTAATGTTCTCCGCCGTGCCGCGGTATACACATATAGTATATAATATAATACTACCTTCAAGGTCGTCCAAGTATATACAGGGTGATTCACCAAGCATCTTCACCCCCGTGTAATCCTTTAAACAAACATATATTTGTTTTGATTTTTTTTTTTTTGACAAACTTGTAGACTTATTCTTCAAATAAGTACTTAGATTTTATATTACATAAACATAGAAAGGGTGTCCTGTGGTGGTACAAACTTCTTTTTTCCAATGAAAATTTCCCTTTTTACTGTGTAAATTATTGGGTAGATGGTTTATTGAATTTTTCGACGTAATCAAAACACAAGTAGGGTTCCTTTATTTTTAAAATATAATGTAACAAAGATAATAGAAAAACGATAAATACATAAGACATGGAATACTGACGATTTTAAAATTTGCCTGAATAATGTACTTGGAAAAATATTTTTCATCTATTTTACGTTCACGCATAATAAATAATAATCATTATATTCATACTCTAATCCAAAAACCCAAATTTGAATAAAATGCATATATAATTTAAGGACAAAGTGAGGTTGAGCGTGCCGGGTGAAGAATCATCCTGTATAATTCATTTGCAGCGGCCGAGTGGCTCAATCACATATTCACATGTTAATTGTATAACCGAATGTCTGGCTGACGCGCAATTGTGGTATACCTTACCGGTGTGTGTCGTGTGTGATTTATTATAGTCGCCACAGACGGCAGGGTTGGTACGGAATTATTGCCAGTTTCGATTTACATAATTTTTGTGCACGGCCAGCAACAGCAGTGAGTAGTGACAGTCTGTCATAGTGCCATGAACCACGGCGACCGATTATGCTCGTTTAATGGCGCACACCCTCTGTGAGTGTGTGTGTGTGTGTGTGTGTTTTTTTTAATCTGTGACGACGACGATTACATATCATTATGTGTATGTCGCTGGTTTCGCGATTACGGAATGATGTATATACTATAATAATAAAAATATATAACTCGGCTTCGACTGCCGGAGAGTGCTGCAGTGTTTGAGTGTGTGTGTGTGGGTGGACCGTAAGGGTTTTGCCACGTGTTAGCCCGCGCCTACGCATTTTACTTTATATTATTATTGTGTTGTATACTCTCTCACACGCACGCACGCACTCGCACACACACACACACACACACACACATAAACATACAGCCCTCGAAATTGAAGTTTAGTAAGAGACTTCGGTGTATTTTTTTTGTTCTTTTCATCGTCCTAACGACGCGTAGAGTTAAAAGTGTTTCAGATCACGATCTCAATAATATACAATTTATATTTATATATAATACGCTGTTATATATTATGTATGTAGATTCAGCATACACCCGCAGTGACTCTCCCCATTCAAATCCGAATGACATTAGTCACTCGATAGTCGATACCATTGTGCTTTGAGTAATGAGCATACATAAAGGGCACAACTAAAATCGGCATTTCGATGTTTATTATAGTTTCTCCTCGAACGATGATATATATATAAGTATATAAGATAGGCATAAAATGTATATATAATATACATATATAGGCAGCCGAGTTTTAAACAATAGTTATGTGGATACATTTTATGTAAATTCGACGGAGAGTCAATACATAACCCGATAACGTTTTATACCTTTCTTGTATATTTATCCCCTAGGTCATTTTAATAAAATCATTATTATTTGTACTTTTCCAAAATGTATTAACAAATAATTGGTAATGATAAACCACTATATATACTTATTCTTGCGCTGATATTCGTATATACATTATTAATAGTACGTACATATAGTTTAGGTTGAATAAATTATGTTGAATATGTCGGAAAGCTTAAAAAAAACTTATAAAAAAATATATAATAATTTCAATTCATAAAAACTACGTTTATGTAAATGATAATAATATGTTAACAATGCTTACCCTTTGAAGTTTGTGTACATATTATATTAATACCTATATTATGCAATTAAGTGTTATACATTCCAATCCAATATGATATTCGGTAACAGTTAAAATAAATTGTCTAGTTAGATACCATAATATATATTAAATACGAGTTCCTATATAATAATATGTAGTACGTGATCTGATCGAATGTTGTTGTATCTACTATCTATATTCTACATTTCTACGCATCGTGTGTCCCTACGCTACGAATTGTTGGCATAAATATTTATCTAATACCTACCTACCTAATATAATATTGTGTTTTACACATTACAGGTGTTTACATATTTTTATTTCGTTGTTTTAGATAACTCCGACGACTAATGGCGGCGTACCAAAGCACAAGCGGAACTCGACGTTCCCAGGTCCGAACACTACATCCGGCGCTCTGAATGGACCAGTTGTAGTCAGAGGTAAATTATTGAATATTAACAATGACTTTATTGTGTGTGCACAGCAACGTGCGTGTGCGTGTTTATCAACCAAAAGGAAAATAATAGAATAATAATAATAATAAATATATAATGCAATTTTACTTCCGGCGGATGGGGGCATACCAGCGTCCGCGCTGGGGCACTCGAACTCGCTACTGCTACCACAGTAGTGCCCGCTCGCGTTATCCTTGGATCTGATATATAAAACGCGCGTGTGCAGGCAATTGTGTAACGGGTTCGCGTCGGACGCCGGTTAAACTGGTTGCTATATATAATAATATATAGGTACGTGGATACCTATACCTATGTTTAATATAATGTAAATACGTAATTAAACCAATTCGAACATTCTTTTCGGTTTGCGTCAATATAATATTCTGAACGTGAAAAAATCGTCGGGCTCTGCGTATATCAACTGTACATAATATGTTGTACCTATACTATACTATACTTATATTATAATACGCACACGTCTCGACAACTGTCCGCGCGCTCGACAAATGTCCTTATATATTATTATAATACGTATAAATTAACGCGTTGTCGAGCCTCGACTTTTTACTATAATATTACGGTCTTGTCTTGGTATTCAAATTAACTGTATAGTTTCGTATGTAAACACACATGTGCATACATATATTATACGCGTTTGTACAAATAGGTATAATATTCCACCTCGATTCTCTTCCCGAGTGTGCGTACTGCGTAGTACCTTATATTTACTGATTTAATTTTCCCTCCGGTATTATATGTGGCGATGTTTCCATTTTATTTGCATATGCCGCGTATTATGTGTGAAAATATTTTTTTGTTAGAATATTGCGCGTGGCGTTTTGTTGTAATTCGGTTTTTTTGGAATCCTATCGAATTATTATGCACCGCAGTTCCTATCGCACCTATGTACGTATATATATATATGACATCTATAATCTATACATCGTCTAAAACCGCAAAAACGGGATATCATGACTGTTTGGATGTGTTTTCACGCAACCACACACGGCTTCGGTAAATATTATATACCTCGTGGATAATATTCTTATTACCTACAATATATTATACAGTGTGTGAAAAATAAAAATTATTATTCGTAACCATTCGTTTTTAGAAATTCTTGCGTGCAGCCTTATATCATAAAAATATAAAAAGTACCTATATATTTTAGTATATGTTTACACACTATAGTCAAAATTATTTAAATTGATCGTTCAGCGATCTAAACACAAAAACTGTTTACATACAAAAATACCTAATGTATCTCTTAAAAGACAATAATAGTAGTATGCGTTTATTTTATTATTTATTTAATATCTGGCTCGTTTTTTATATTTGTTTTATTTGGTTCTATGCATATGTTCATGTTCTTCTAGGTTTTCTTTTTTAACAACTGTGCACTACTATAGACGAGTATATAGTATAAATTATAAGTTATACGACATTTCAGCAGAATCCATTATCGACCAATGGCGTCATTTGGTTGGGCGTGGAGATTACTCAGTACGTACATTCATTCTAATCTAGAAGTATCTGTATAATATGGTTAGCTCGATATAGTCATATAGAGACAGTCATTTTAAGAAGTACTAACTACTATTATAGAGTATAGTTGTTAAGCTATTATAACTAACTAGAACATCGAGACTACCGCCAATTGGATTTTTTTGTTGCACGAGCTTAGCTAAGGGACATAATACATATGGGATTATATGTATGAAAAATTTCAAACGTATGTGCGTTACATCTAAGTACTTCCACAGAAATATTGTAGTCTGCACGTTCCGTACACTATTGCTTGTTACCAGTACAAATTAAATATATAAAATGAAATATTCAATAATTCTGACGAATACTCATAGTTCATAGGTATTCTATACTAGATGTAGGCAGGCTGAATGGTTTTCCTTATTGTCTATGATAATAAAGTCAGTCAAAAACTGAAATGACTGCTCTCTTCCGCAGGTCGGATGTACCGAGGAGCGTACCTGCAGAATGTTAAGCAATAATATGACACACGCAGCAGTCCGTCCTGTTCCCATTAATCTCGTAATCACGTCGTGGTCGCGCGTTCTTATTATATTAGGTATTATGTTATACGTTTAGGTACCGTTGTGTACGACATTAATAGGAGACACTGTTGCAGTCCACGTGCCTGTGATAGATTTCTATGCAGCGTGTATATTATAGTAGGTAGGTACCTACCCTGGCTCCGATGTCACAGTTTTTCGCTATTTTTTTTTGCCTGCAGAGTCCGATCGTTTGCGTATCGCATCATTATCTTAAATTCTATGGGCCGCAGCGCACATGACGAGCGTGTTGAAAAGAAGATAGCCCCTCGGCCGTGTTCACTGTTCAATATTCAAAACGACGCGTCCCGCCGTAAGACTATATAGTGTACGGCCACCGGTCATCGTCCTCTTTTGTGGTGGTTTCACGATCTGATTAATATTAATAATGATGAAAAAAAAATGGCACATCTATATAGACAAGAGACACATTTAATAAAAATATTAACCCAAATTCTATCGAAATACATCATATCGTTATCTGATTGCGCCCTCGAATATTAATTGGTGTCGAAAAAAAACACCGTCAGCGGCATAACTAAAGATCGTAGCGGCGTTCTTTTGGTTTAATTAGAAGCTCGAAAACAAGCGCTTTGATAAATCTCGCCCTCAGTAATAGAATTTCAGGTTTAGTAAAAAAAAGAAAAATAACCAGTTTTGTCATTTTACACGAGAACAGTCGGGTTCGGTCACAATTACCCGCGAAATTTTGCATATATGTATGTAATATGATAAATATAAATGTTTTAACGTCGATGGCGGTATAAAGGTTAAATCTGCGGTAAAGCCAGTTTGCTATTTTTTTTCTCTATCTCTGGCGTACCACTTCGTGTTGACGGAGTGCGTATGAAAAGTTAAAACCATATTTGATTAGTTATCGCCTGTAGAGAGTAATTGCTAATACTAAATATATAATATATTCTTGTATACCTATCTTTTATATTGGCAACATTGCTTCAATAACTCTCAATTTGGTCATTATATTATTATTATAATTTTTTAATTATATATATATATAGCGCAACTACAGTTCAATTATATTATTCAGATTTAGTATAATATTTTAAACGTGATTTAGAAATACGATGACGTGTATACATTTTGCAAAAAAAAATGGTTTTAAAAAAATTATAGTACGGGACCCGTAACACGTATAACCAATTATTCATATTATTATATTATTACAAAGCCTGCACTTTTAAATAAGACGCCATTTATATTTTTTGTTTTTTTTTTGCGTTTAAATTTAATTAAATGCTTATATGGAGCGTGTGTGTCTGTTTTTTTTTATTTAGGATATGCTAAAATAGTAGCTTTAAACGGGTTTTGCGTGGTATATAATGAAATATAGTTTTATGTTAATTTTTTTCTATAGACAAATGACAAACGATTACTCTCTCGCCGACTTCCCAAAATGAACACATTTTTGATATTTTTATAAAATTCTTTTATTTTAATTATCTCAGAAACAATACCAAAATTCTCAAAACACAGGCAGTGCCTTGTTATAAATTATAATAGAATTTTTCATGTTGATGTTAAGACTTAAAATGTAAATCGTGATTCGTGACGTGTTTGAATAATATTGCTATTACCGGTATAGAGAAACAAATTTATTTTAAATATATTGATATCGATCTATATTTGCATATAATAAACGTATATACGGTCCCAAGCGTTGGTTTATTATACTATCAAATAGGTAATAGGCATAATCTGTGTATTAATCTGTTATTACGTAATGATGTAATATGCAGGACGCAGGTTATTATTATTATTTCTTGGTCGAAACCGATCTACCGGGTTAATGCCTGGATGTCAATTAATGAAAAAATTAAAATTCGATATGTATAATTCAACATTAGAGAGTTCGTACATTTTGGTATATGTATGTGATATTATTATAAATTGGAACGGGATTAGAAAAGTGTTCTAATGAGTAATTACTTCCTGCCATATAATAATAATATTATTATGCGTCTATAATATTATATACGCGTACGCGTATTATATTACAAATGCGGTGCACGTTTTCTACGTATAGATTTTCGTTAACAAATGAAAAAAACATTACCAAAAATGTGAATAAACAATGCTCTTCGTATTATGTACGACGTGTAACGATTAATAAAGCGTGTGTATACCACTGAGGCGTTGAACCAACTTCCGGTCAAATAATCTGGAAATTGAAAATTTGAACCACGTAATATAATATAATACATAGGTACTAGGTATACATAAACAATTCGATGCTTTTTATTTACGATTTAACTAGGCCAAAATATTAAACGAAATTTAATAGATTTTTGGCCGTTTTACAGCATAAGCATATAGTTGCATAATGGTATAGACAATGATTCTATAATGCTACTATATACTCAATGATACAGTCGTTTAAAAATAGAAATATTATGTTAAATTAATTTATGATCGTGTAATATTTTTCTTGGTTTTCATAACTTTTATCATACTTCAAAATAACTGTACTATACTATAGTTGAATGACGAAAATGTTTGTACTTTTATTTTTATTTTTTCGTTCCTTTATTGTTACAAAAATGGAAGGTACCTATTAAATGATATTAAATTTGATACCTGCAATAAGAATGTCATAAAAGTATTTTTACTTAAGACCTGGCCTGCTCTAATTTAGCTAAAATCATTAAAATTGTTGTCATTGCCCACTGGATAAACTTGACATTCAAACGCCGTTAACAGTACCTATGTCCAAATTTTTAAGTATTTAAATAGGTAGCTAATTAAATTCGACACTGTTGAATAAATTATTTTTTTATATCCGCATAGTCGAATCGATAAATTTAACGGTAATGTTGATGAGTTGCTATTTTTAAACAGAAAATATATTTATTTATTTTTATTATTTCATATTCTCGAGATCGCTTAGTTGAAAAAAAAATTATCTCGAGATGCTATCGCCTGAATAAATATTTAGAATAAACCGTAAATAATATCACAGACAAAAATATATTGTTCAATCTACATATAAAAATACATATTTTGTACCAAACTAAATAATATTTTGTTGTAAAGAGTACTTACATTATTTTATATTTTACTTAAAATTCTCTGATCTTTTTTGTACTAATCATGATATTTTATTCAGCCATGTGAATATTAAGTTAGAGAATCATTTGATGAAAAAGAATAATTTGTTTAACACAGTATATTGCACTGTTGTAGGAACTAAGTAAATACTATAGGTTTGTTATGTAGAATGGTTAGTCAAAACCCAAATTTTAATTGAATGTTGTTGAGAATTAATTCTTACGTAATGTTAATATTTTAAAACAGTGGCAAGTAATAGTTCAAACAAAATAATACAAACTATTTTATCTTTACACTTTGTTTGAGTCTGTTAACATTTCTGTAAACAAACTTTTACTCGGTTTGTTTTCAATCATAATACGTACTGACAGTTGGAAAACATCTCTTTATCTTCACTCGTGATGCCCACTAGTAAATAACATTATACATCAAATTTGTCTGAGTATACCTATATATTATGTTTAATTTATATATTATCTTTGGATGCAGTTGTTATCTGCAGCTTTAGTGTAGACGACTTCTCCAAGACTGCGCAGTGGTGTGACGTGAGGTGGGTCTAACTACAAAAAAATATAAAACTGCAAAAATAATACAAAACTCGCATCGTCGTATTATAACTGCAGCATGCCCTCCGCGAAACTTGACACCGCCACACCGGTCAGAGAAATCTTACATTTTTGCCCACCCGCCCGGCCTGTCACTACAGCCGACTCCCGTGTCGCGTTTGGTAATGTGTGTGTGTGTGTGTGTGTGTCTCTCTCTCTCTCTCTCTCTCTCTCTCTCTCTCTCTCTCTCTCTCTCTTTCCTCGATGGTACTTTTCGGGCGGTTAATTAACGTGGATTTGAAAAAAAATCGTGTTATAAACGGATTTTTCGGCGTAATATACTTATATACCTGACTATTCGATGCGAGAGAATAGCTACTCGTCGTGCACACCGGGTGGAGGAGTGTCGTGCCGTATACGCGTTTAATGAATGTCGTCGCAGAAATAGAAAAAAAAATGAAACTTGTGTGTGTATATGTGTCCGCTTGTAACGGTGTGTAGCGTTTGATGAAACCGCTCTCCGGATGCACACACATGCGATTAGGGCCGGTATATTACAAATCTTTCTCTGCCACATAGGTATAATATAATAATAGTTCGAGCACTCACGGCCCCGTATTAATTAGTATATATCATATTATATTTATGTATTTATATATATCCTATATCTATGTGTATACAATGATAATATGTACGTTCGCGCATTCCCGCTTGGTGGCCTAGTTTCCTTAATGAAAATAGTGACGCCGTACCTAAACTTATATATATATATATGTATGAAGAAAAAAACGCCGTGTACTACTCGCACCCGTGTAATGTTTATAATGATATTATGCGGACACACACATGTGCAATAATAATAATAATAATAATAATAATAACTGCACGCTGATGTATAACATATACTCGTTGGCATGTAATTAATATACGGTGCGAGTTTATATATTTATATACCTATGGAGGAAGCCCCCTACGGTGGAGACTCGGAAGTTCGTGTGTATTATACAGGATGATTCATGTGCATCACACTAGATGACACACTCGACACACTGCATCACTACGAAGTGACTGTTTTCTTAACACGATAACCTGACCTTTTATTTTACCAAACGATCATCTGAGCCACCCTATGACCGGAGTGGAAATGCAAATACGTTAGTCCTTATTATACTCGCCCTCCAACTCCAAAACAGTGTTACATCGTTTTTACAAAACATGTGTGGATTTTATGTGGCTGATGGTTCTATTACTTATTTCCATCGGAAAAGTCATTTTCAGCTGATTGACTTTGGCTTCGTGGATGAGCTGATTTTCATATTATCTCTTGGCTCCGAATAATGTGGCCTTCCTGGTTTTCATCCTATACCCAGAAGTAACCCAACCCTTACCTAGAAGTTGTGTAGAGATGATTTTGAGTGTTCTGAGAATCGCCCTGTAAGCATATTACATTCCAGGGTGTATGGCTATATTAGTATACGTTTTGTCGAATCGCGGTCACCTCGCAAATAGATCGCCGCAACGGTCGGAGCCCACGGGACGTCCTAGCCGCAGGACCCCGGAGAAAGGGTTATTATAGGCACAAAAAGGATTGCCGTCGTATGTGTGTGACAATCGCATATTATAACGATCGCATTTACCGTACCTATATCGTCAAACCACAGCCTGCACCGCGGGTCCCAGCGGACTTATTATACTGCGGTCCTATATAGTCTTTTATGATCTTTCCTGGCAACTATATACCCAATAATGCGGCGAACTAGATATCGAACCGAACGTGACCGAATTGTCTACGTGCATATAAGGCCACGTGTATTACGATATTATGTATGCACGTAGTGTAAATTGACACAGAAATAATAAACAGTTCGATTTGGCCGAGTTCAGACACCGCGTCGAATTAATATAATATTCCTACAATCGTCGTCGATAAAGCATATAGGTATTTTGGCGAGTGAGCTATACGCACGACGCGTATTAATTCGACTTTATTTTTTATTTCGAACGATTTTCACCTTATTAGTAATATACCGCCGACAGCTCCGCAGCCACTGTATTGTATTATAGCCGTTAATCACTCATTCCGCGGATTGCACTAAATCTATTTCTGTGCGGAATGAGACAAGTATAAGCGAAATTTGCCAACGATTTCGATGCAATACAGTTAGTATACGATACAGCGAGGTTACTTAATGTCCTCTATTGTCTATATTTTATTATTACCTATTTATTTTATTTTAGAATATATACGGACCGAGCCCTTTTGTATAGAAACAGGATAAGTATATATTTTGGCTTGCAAAAGCAAGAGACAAGAAAAAATTACATAAAATTATTTAGAGAAAGATACACGAAGAAGTTAATAGTGTATTATTATTATTATTATTATTATTATTATTATTATTAGATACCTTGCTGTTCATATATATATATATATATCGATATCATTTTAAGGTTGTATTTACGCCGAGTCGAGGCGAGTGTCGTTAAAATAAACCTTTATACACGACATTCGTATTTGCTATTTCTTACAACTCGGGTCGTTATTGTTGTGTACAATTTCATTATCGTGTTACAATTATTGCCATATCATAATATTATTATATGTCTGTAATATTTCGTCATTATATTATTATTAAAGTGTCCTTCGAGCGTAGGGAATAAACTTCTTATTGTATCCGTTGAAAGTGTATTAAATATTTGAATGGGGCCAAGCAAAAAAAAAAGTTAAGCCAAGTGTATACCTCCTACCTAGGTAATTACCGACTGAAAAACAGTTTGGTGCTATTCAGGGCCGTTTAAATTTCGTTTTTGAAAATATTGGTTCAGGACGTTATTTATTATTATAACATAATATGAAACGTGGACTAAAACTAATAAATAAACACGAAGACGGTCTGTAATTATTTTTTTTTTTGCTTTTACTGTACAGAGCATTGCTCATTAAATATCCCATATTGTACGCGTTAATGACTATCATTATATGTACTACACGAACGTGCGTAAAAACTTAAAAATAAATACCTTATTAGAATATTATCCTTAGATACACCTCTCCACAAGGAATATTGACGTGACCGGTTGTCATGACGTGAGACAAAACGAAAAAAGAACTGCGCAGAAGAATATAATATTATAAAGTACTCACATTATGGGTTTTTTTTCAAATGTTAAGTATATAAAATCGGTTGTTCAATACCAAACAGGTGCACACTCGTTCACGAATAGATATGTTTATAGAGGAGAGAATAATATAAAGAAATTCTTGCCGATGGAGATACATCGTTTGGGTATTATTTATTTTTTTCCACCGACGATATTATATTATTATTATTATTTATTATTATTATTACGTCTGAGGAGAATTGTTCGACGTGCGTGCGTGTATATTATATACCTATATACTGTTTAGGGGCCGGCCGGCTGCAGTCCATAAATATACAATTAAATCCCTCGCGGACGAAAGGGATTCGTCGAAGTAAAAAAAAGAAAAAAAGAACTTCGTTTTATCCTGTCGAGTGATTTTTATGCTTGTGAACAACGTTCTTGTAATTTCTATTATAAATCATCGAGCATAAACCAGCTGTGATGAGTACCTATATACATATAATAATATTACCTATATAAAATAATGTTTTGTACGTCTCTTAGAATATTACAGCCTCGTGGCGTGCCGTAGTCTTTGGCACTGCTGTTTATACTATATACCTATCTTTATAATATCCAACAATGTGTAGTTTTAGAATCCACTGCCGTTTGTTCTGAAAAGTGTGAATGTTTCACAGGAATAAGTGTTGAATTAAGTGGGAGCATAGCATGTGATGCACCAAGTGCATATTTCGATCCTGGCGCGTCGCCCGTGAACGACCTGCGAATGGCTACGACGCACAAGTCGCATACGTGAATCATATTAAAAATAAATGTCGATTTGGAAGCTTGTCGTGACGGTTTTATTTTTGTGTAATTATAATAGACTGCAAGAACACCAAAGCCTTAAGTCGTGTGCAGTGAGAGACATATGGTACATAATTATAGTACGGTACGGAATTTGATCGGCATCTCGGCGTTTCTGTCCACCGAAAAATAAATGTCTTCATAGACTTCTCACAATTTTTTTTTCGATTTTCTCAGTAGGTTTGTGTGAATACCATGAACGTTCACTTTAGTTTTTGAAACTATATAGCAGACCAGCACAAGTAATTTAAATATTTCTAAACTTAATCGATAAAAGTTATTTTAATTGTTTATCCAAAATAAAGTATAACCGTGCTCCTTAAAAAACGTATTATATTGTCCCCTGGTTTGTGATGAAATTGTGATAATACATTTAGCGCGTGTTGTTGGAACTTATTATAATTGTATGTGTTGACGGTGACGGACTAATAATATATATAGTTTATGTATATAATGTGTATAAAGTATAATGCATGTAAGTATGTAACGTGCGTTCTAAATATTTCGTCGTTGGAATTCACTTCGTGGTGTCGCGTTACGAATATAATATTATATATTGCAGGTATAATGTGTACGTATTAATGTGATACTCGTTTGGGCACAGAACTCATTCAATTAATATATATAGGACGTCGACTGCTACATTGTTTAAACGCCGGACGGGCGACCAAAACAACAACCATTTTAAACAAACCTAATTTCAAAACGATCTTTATTATCCGTACAACGGCGAGAGTTTTCAATAATTTCGAATTAACTTTCGGTTAATTTTAAATATAATATTTGATAACCTGAAAGTTATGTACAATTAATAAGTGAAACGCCAAAGTGATATGTTGAATAGGTGGGTGGTTATTTGATCTTGCGTGAAGAATTCATCTATTGATCAAATTTTAGTGTGGGGGTGTATTTATTCAAATACGAGGTCGCGGCACCATGAGGTCACCTAGAGTTGTAGGAACGGGTAATTCGGAATAAGAATTGAAATGATAGCGATGGTTGATAATTCTCGAGTACAGCTAGGGGTTTAGCATTTTGTGCTGTTGGAACTGAGTGCAGAACTTGTGCAGAGCGAAATTTGAGACATGTCTATAATACCTAAAGGACACTATATAGTAATAGATATATATATAAAAAGATAATAAGATATTTGAAAGTTTTGTATTTTGTCAATTTTCGAAGGTTTGGATGAGTCCCAAATTTGTATTTCTTATGACCATATTGGCTTGAAGAGAAACTCGTAAAGATAAGTGATATTTTTCAGATGAATACGCTTAGATGTAAGAAGAGATCATAATTATTGTCGAAAGATGTTATTTAAAAGCAAGACGTTTAGTGTAGATGTGGGTTGACCATGTTAATTTACACGGTCTATAGGTTTAGGCCTAATAGTAATACGTATGTGTTGTGCAGTAGAGAGAAGTAGATTATTTAGTGTGACATTTTTTTGGTCTGAACGTAAATGTGCAGAGAATTGATTTTGATTCGATTCATTTTTACTTAATTTGTAGATAACATAATTAGAAATTGGGTCAGAAAGTAGTAAGACAATTCTTACTGTATTTCAATTTTCAATATTGCCGGAATAAAGTTCTTATATGCTAATATTTAGCCTTATAGGTATAATGACTGATGAGATACCGAGGTCGACGAAAGATTTTATTCCTGAAAATAAAATAATGAATAATCAAAAAAGCGATCAGATCATTATATAATGTACATATGGTGTGATGGGAGTCGTGTAATATATTAGGTACACACACACACACACACACACACACACACACACACACACACACACACACACACAC